>NC_057808.1:392521393-392730069 GCF_018294505.1 Triticum aestivum
GTGGAGGCGGGAAGGGGCGAGGGAATGGGAGGGCGCGGGTGGAGCGGCGGCGGGCGGCGGGGAGCGGCGCGGGTGGAACGGCGGCGGGCGGCGGACGGCGCGGGTCGAGGCGGGTGGGGGAGAGGATGCGGGTGGGGAAAGAATGGGTGGCCAGCGCTCGCACTACTAGGAAAAGGCCTACTAGTGGCGCACCAGTTTTGCCTACTAATGGCGCACTACTGGTGCGCCACTAGTACCACGCCACTAGTATTAAATACTAATGGCGCACCACTGGTGCGCCATTAGTATCTGGTATACTAATGGCGCATCACGCCGTGCGCCATTAGTATAGACCAACATGTGCCAGTAGTGTGCCTCCCAGTGGGACATGTGCTTTGACATACTAATGGCGCACTACGGGGTGATGCGCCATTAGTATCCTTTGGCATACTAATGGCGCACGTTGGGGTGATGCGCCATTAGTATGTATATTAGGGATTATTTTTTTTCTTTTCTGATATTTGCATAGATTACAAAATATATTATTGGACAGAATATAGACAGCACCACACAGCAACAGCAGATTCATCGAATACAATAGAAGATTAGTCTCCGAATACAATTCATCATATTAGTCTCCGAATTCAAAGGACCAAACAAAGACAGAACATTACAAGTCTCGAGACCGCGAGTAGAGAGTTTGTCTTCACATTACAAGTCGATATCGATCATCTAAACTACCATCACATAGAAGAGAGCCGCGGTCATCACGATGAGCATCATCGCGATGAAACTGGTCTTCATCCGGTTCCTCCAACGCTCCCTCCTCTCTCCGGCTAGATAGCGCGCGTATCTAGATTCCGCCTCCGCCCTAGTGGTGTACCCTTTGTAACTGTTACCGCTCAAACGGTGAACCTGTCTCCGACACTCCTCCCAGTCGTCGTAGACTTCGGGAACCTTACCCTTGTACACGACATACGACGGCATCTCTATGCACTAGCCAAACAACAGACAATACATAAGCAATATATAAGTATGCAACAAAAGGATCGAAAGAGAAAAGCAAGACATTAATACCATGATTCATGGTCCTACTAATAAATAGCATCGATTACATCTAAGTTGAACGACTGTCCAAACCAAAGAGACATACAAGTTCATTAAAGTTTAATTACAACATGAGCTAATCGATGTTTCAGAACTACACATAGCATCACTACTTTCGACTCGACTCATGGGACCGGAGCGTGGATGAAGCCGCCGTCTGTCATGATGGTCATGAAGTCGTGGGCGTTGTCAGCCTGCATTTGTAGCGTTGTGTCTATCTCACTGTTGGACGGTTGATATTTGAGGTAGAACTGCCCCGAGGTACGAAGGACATCTTGATGGATGATTTCTGCAAACTCCGACTAGATGCGAAAGAATTCTTGTCGGATGTTCGCGTCCTGGATTGCCGCCAAGCTTGCGGCCCAATCTTTGAGATTATTTGGTAGCAGAAGGTGATTATGGTCCCGTACGATCGCCCGCATGTGATGGAGGGCGTAGTAGGCATCCTTCTGACCGCCAGGCGGCTGCTTGACGCAGGGGAACGTCGTATTATGGGTGAACACGTGCCTGCCGTACCTACGAGCTGGCCTCTTAAAGGTGCCTCCAGATGCAGCGTAGCCGGGGAGAGCATCATCAAGAACTTTCTTGATATTTGTGTAGTCTATCTTGGAGTCACGGTCCGGGTCGAAATACGTGGCCATGGAATATTTCGGGCTTAAGAGGATGTGTGTGCAATGTGTGTCACTGCACAGAACACGGAATGTTAGAAAAAAAAGAATGATCGAAATCTAAGAAATCATATGTTACGGGGCGGTTAGGGGATGACTTACTCGGGAAAGTAAGGCACGAGGAAGTTATCCTTATCTGGGTTTGCCAGAATGACGCCTTCGAGGTGTGAACTCGCGACTTGCCGGTCCCCAGCACTGCCCAACATCTTGGCACGCATGTAGAAGGGGTCGACTATCACAATGTCCGGGGTCTTGTCTCTAATGATCCGCATCTCCATACTCAGCGAAAATAGCCGAACGAAGGTGTAGTGCAGCGGATGAAGGTTAAACATAGCAAAGATGTCATCAAACCGCAGGACGATCGTACCCCCGACGGTGCTATCCACAAAGCCCTTGCCCTCTGGCACCTTGGCCATGAAAACCGGGTATGCCACATCATTCTCTCTGAGACGCTGCTTCTCCAAAGAAAGAACACTGTCATGCAGACTCCGCATAGCACCGGTTGCAGCATTGAGCATATTTGTTGGTAGCATCGCCCTACCCGCCACATGCACCCTCCTCGAGATATCCTTAGGTGAAGGTGGCCCATCCTGACCACGGATCGTACTCGGTGCCGGCTGGCTCGCACCGGCGCCCTTGTTAGTCTTTCGTTTCCGTCCCTTCTTCCTGATCTGCTATAATGGGATCGAGTTCTGCTCACAGACCGCCTTCTTGAGCGTGTTGGGGCTGATAATACTTCACACCTCAGCTATCTGAGGCTTGGTGAAGGCGGCAGCTGGAGGCGTCTCCTGAGAACTAAACGCCAGACGACGCCTGTTGCAATTGGGTTTCTCTGCCGTACCAGCAAGATCGCGTTCGTCTTTTTCAGGGTTGGGTTCTTGAGAAGGAGGCCCGCAGAACTCGTCACCGTACCCATGTTCGGCAAAGTACTTATCGACGTTGGAAAATGTACCGTCGTCGTTGTCGTCGTCGTCCGGATCCTGTGCCATATGCATGTCCGGATCCTGTGCCATAGGGATGTCCGGTAGCGTTGCGGCGTTCTTGCCATGGCTTGGCGCTGGCACGACTGGCGGTCTTGTCTGTGGGGTGGTGTCCCCCGCCCCCAAACGAATCTGGCTCTTCGGCCAAAGCAGGGGCCAGCTTACGCAGGCGCTGAGGGTCATCACATCATCTTCGTCGGCCCCAGCGGGTCGAATCGGAGGTAACAACTCGTCACAGCCTGGCAGCAGCCGAACAAGTTCAACCCTATACAAGGTGGGTGGCATTGGATTACCGTGGAACACGCGGTTGCCCGGTTGAACGATTCTGCCCTTGGCGACATCGACCAACTCGCCGCCCACGAAGTGCAGGAGAGTGCAAGGAACGTCGGCGCCGCCCTGCGAAAACATGTAGGGCATCAGGGATGCCCAGTCAAAGGCAAGGAGATGAAGTCATCGGCCGAGAGGCTTAGTTACCATGATGCCGTCGAGCTCGGCTAATGTCGAGTCACCGCCAACGGCGGGCGTGCAACTGACGGAGGGGCCGTTTGCTGGCGAGGTGCCGGCCGGCGTACAGCCAGGTGCATTAAGCTCCAATGCCCGTGCCGGCGCCGGAGACACGAATACCGCCTCCGCCGGAGGCACCAATGGCGCCGTCTGCGCGTTGTGCGAGTTGCTGGCCGTGAAGCTGGGAACCGAGGGAGGCCCCTATTGGCTGCCCGCAATCTACGTCGTCAGCCCCTGAATCAAGGTAGGCACAATAGCGGTGATCGTCGTTCCCAGTTGTTGTTGCACTTGCTCTTGGACAATCTCCGGAATCCGCGCCACTTGTGCCTTGAGTTCTTGAACCTCGCGCGACTGGCTTTCCGAGCTTGTCTTTTTTCTCCTTTCGCCCACCAGCGGTATAGTATGACGACCATTTTGTGGACAAGCCTTTGCCAGCCACACGACCAGCTGACGACGGCTTACTGAGGTTATCCTTGTTTTTCATTACGTTCAACGCCCTATTTAAAGGGGTGTCAAAAGGGGAGCTCTGAGACGACCCCGCGCTACTGCTTTCAGCCTCCTGCGGAAGGAATGTGAACCATTTAGAAATTTGGCTTCATTAATTAGAATGCAATCATATGGAGCTAATTACGCGGGGGTGTATTCCTTACCAGAACAAGCTCAAGCGCCCTGGTCTTCGGATCCGTGGTAAGCTCCTTTGTTACCGGGTCCTCCTTGTACCGGGCCCTGACAAAGTTCCTGGTCTGCTTGTCATGGAATTTCTCGAAGCGGGGCGGTAGGCCTTGCTCGGCATGCTCCGCGTCCTCCTTGTCCTATATAGGCTCCGCCACTCTGTAACCGCCAGGACCGAGTTGGTGGACCCCTAAGTTCAACTGCCACATTTCTTTCCCCCACTGACTTGATTCGGAGGTTGCGCTGCTCTCGCACTTGATCTTGAACTCCTTGTAGTCATCTTCGCTCATCAAAGGATATTTCACCTTGATCTTCTCATAACTATCACCTTTTTCAATCATTGCCTTCACCGTGCTTCTCCAAGTAGACAGGGCCGTGCTCATCCTCGTGAGGGCGGCATTGTTCACTTTATTCCCTGAGAGGCGTGTGTTTGCAAATTCAGCGGGGAACTTGTATCGTTCGTGCAGCTTCGTGAAGAGGAGGCTGCGCAAATTCCCTCGGTCCTTATGCCTTAGGTTCTCGGTGTTGATCAAGAATGTGCTCCGGAGAATGCACGCGAGCTGTACCGAGTACCCCTTGACTACTTGTTTGGGCGCCGTTGGATGCCCGTCGGAGTTCACTTTATCATCAGTGGTGGTCCTTCCGTTGCCTCTTCGGTTGGCTGCCATCTGTGCGTGCGCCGCCATCATTAGTGGTGGCATCCTCGGCGGCACCATCAGTGGTGTCATCCCCGACCCCACTAGGGGTTGTGTAGTTAGGATCGGTGTCTTCCGCGGCATCGTCCTCATAGCGGTGAGGTTCTTCCTCCAGCTCCTGGGACAGCTCCCAGAATTGCTTGCCGCCCGAACCGCCGGCCTCATCGTTGTGGGCCGTGTTTCGCTCTAAATAGGAAAAAAGTTTGGTCAAAAAGTTGGTTATTGTCAAGGAACAAGATCTCTAAGTTGACCAAATAACCTAATTCTCGAGGAATGTCGCCAAAAAGTTGGTTATTGTCAAGGAACAATTGAGAGATGTTTGTGATATTGCCTAGGTGTTTTGGGATGGAACCTGTTAGTGTGTTGTTGCTAGGTGTTGTGGGATGGAACCAGTAGCTTCCTTGCAACCCACGAAAGACAAAGGAAAAGGGGTGAAAAGGGGGAGATGGTTAGCTTTGATGAGCAGGCAGCATCTTCCTAACCCCCTTCTTCTTGTCTCCTCTCACTATCTCTCTCACACCATGGCAAGCAAGGGTGTCTGAGTGTGTGAAAAAATACTAAACTAATCCAACTACTAAAGCACTAGATCACTACTATTGGTTGATGTCAAGATACATGCTGATTAATTTTAGTTTCGGTTGAGAATCGGGCACCTTCTAGGTCAAGAAAATTGGGCATGACCTTTGCTAATTTTCTTGACCTAGGAGGGCACCAATCTCAACCGAAACGGAAATTAATCAACATTTCAGGAGAAAGGGGTAACGAAGTGATGGGGCAAATGTGCCAGGCACCACAATGTGATCACAGAAACAAAGCAGCACCACTGGTGTTGGATTCACAGTGTAAATGATGGATGAAAAGGCCACAGACCATATGGTACTCTGCTTTCATATGGACAAAATAAAAGTTCACATGAATGACTATTTGACTGAATGGTGTCAGGTAAACAAACTCCCAAAGTCCACTAGCAGATCCAAGATCTAATTCTATTACACACAACATAGCAATTTAAGAAAATTAGAATAAGGATATTTGGAAATGAAAAAGAATTATGCTCAAAGAACAATGGTAACAGCAAAATATTGAAACCTTTGGTAAGCATTATATTACAAAAAAAAGATATGTAGTACTATACAATATCCATAACCAGAAAACAAGACATGCATATTCTTAGGCAGAGTAAAATAGTCCTGCATTCTTGGCCGTTGTGTGCTAGTGATTTGCCTCATCATCATATCATAAGTAAAATTCTTATTTACTCCTTGCATTTTCACTCTTCTTCTTACTGCCAAAATTCAGAGTAAATTCTAGCCTTATTTGTACTGCTTGTGCTTGTAGTAGTAAGATTCAGGAGTAGGAGATCACAAAAGTACAGTCCACAGGTTACTCCAAGTTTCTGAATTTTCAGTAAATTTTCTGTAAGAAAAGAACTAAAAGAAAAGAAATCCTAGGGTTAAAAAATCTGGAGCAAGTCCTAGCAGAACCACAAAATGTTCATCTACTCCTAGGATGTCCTGTTCATAATTCTAGTTCATGTCCTAGGATGTGCTATTGATAATTCTTAATCCAAACAGCAGATACACAAGCACTAGATTTTACAAATGTCCAAACAGTGTCATATCTGAAATGTATGATGTTCAGTAGCAGAGATTCAGAGCCATTAGTTTTGAGTGTACATCGTGAAAAACTGTACATCTGATTATTTGGTCATTTTACTGCCCATTTTAAAAACATCTTAAACATCCTACAGGATGGTGTGAAGGAAATGATCACAAGATAGCACTGAATACTTCAACTTCCTCATCTGTCTGCAGTTAACTTCCAACTTGGTAACCCATTTGGATCGAGAAAACAAGCACACCGAGCATCACTAAGTGGCACTAGTAGTACTATAGATGCACTAGTACACATTTTCCTAGCATACAGTAGAGTAAGGAGAAGAAAAATAAATCTAGGCTTTCTATATGTGCCACTCAGACAGGATTTCAGATTACACAACTTTCTGTCCCTTACTATCTGGCCAGATTCTAATTGCCCAAATGTTAAACTTGTTAATTCTTTTTCCTTCTCTTTTCACCAATGCACACATACAGAATGATCCATCCATGTCTCGAACTAAAGTATACTGGAATGTGAGATTAGCATGACAGGGGAGTAACCAAAGTATGACATTAGATGGAACAAACTGAAGATTTGGTTCAGACTTTGGGCTCAAATCACAAGAAACTTTGACAATCACCTTGGATTCAGCAAAGAAACCATTCGTTGACATTCCAGGATTACAAACAACAAAATGCGTCACAAAAACACAGAGGGGGAAGCGGCTCGGGTGCTCACTGGGGAGGTCGAGGGCGACTCGGGGTAGCCGGAGCTAGTCGAGGCGGCGGAATTCGGCGTCGAGCGGTGGTGATGGTGGCCGAGGCGGAGGAAATCGGCGAGCGTCGAAGGGATGGCTCAAGGGCGCCCGAGCTCGTCCGGGTCCTCGTAGTCGAAGAGGAAGACCTCCTCCTCGTCCTCCTCCTGGTCCTCCTCCTCCGGCTCGGGGCGCGGGGGCGTAGGGGCGGCGGCGCGGGGGAGCTGCAGTGGTGGGGGGCGCGGGGGCGGCGGCGCGCGGGAGCTGCAGTGGTGGGGGGCGCGGGGGCGGCGGCTCGGGGGAGCTGCAGTGGTGGGGGCGCGGGGGCGGCGGGGGTGTAGTCTGGTGGGGGTCGGGGCGGCGGTGTCGTGGGTCTAGTGAGCGCGCGGGTGGACTGGCGAGGGAGAGGGACGAAGGGGATCTGGCGAGGGAGAGGGAGGAATTAGCTAGAGGGGAAACTTACTAATGGCGCACCCCGAAGCGGTGCGCCATTAGAATATTTTTTAGATAGCAATGGCGCACCCACGATCGGTGCGCCATTAGTAATCTTTTTTTATATAGCAATGGCGCACTAGCCAGAGGTGCGCCATTAGTAATCTTTTTTTATATGCAATGGCGCACCAGCCAGAGGTGCACCATAAGTATTTTTTTAATTATTATTGTTTGTTGCATCTAATAATTTTTTAGAAAATGAATATGAATATGAAACAGTAATAATTTTTTATAAAAACAGTAATAATTTTTTAAAAAATATCATCAAGTTATTTGAAAATATTTATGAATATGAAAAAATATCATCAAATTTATTCTTTGAAAATATAATAAAATTTGTTATTTGAAAATATAATCAAATTTGTTTTTTTGGCAATTTTAGTTGCATTCATTTGTGACGGTGGAGCGGGCCGGGGAGGGTGCGGGGGGTCGTCGGCGGCGGTGGAGCGGGCCGGGGAGGGTGCGGTGGGTCGTCGGCGGCGGTGGAGCAGGGGAGGGTGCGGTGGGTTGTCGGCGGCGGTGGAGCGGGGGAGGGTGCGGGGGGTCGGCGGCGGTGGCCGGTGGAGCGGGGTAGAGGGTGCGGGGGGTGCTCGGCGGCGGGGGGACCGGATCTGGCGAGGTGGGATAGCGATCGAGATGGAGGGGGATCGAGATCGAGTGTCCATGAAATTTAAAAATATTCATGAGTTCAAAAAGTGCCGATGAAATACAATCGAGAAATGAAGGCTATAATTTAAATACAATCGATCTTAGCTAGCTATCTGTTCACAATCTTCTTGCCCTTATTTTTGAACAAAAGAGGTTACTGGATAGAGGACTAGAACAGAAGAAATGCCATTTCCATATGTCGAAATACAATCGAGAAATGAAGACTACAATTTAAAGCATTGCGCAAAGATTTAGAATTAGATCGATGACATGGTTGAAATCAAGTGATACATGTAATAATTGAGCTTGCCAATGGCACACACACACGCGGCCGAGACGTCGTGATTTGATCTTAACTATCTTTTCACAATCTTCTTGCCCTTCTTTTTCGCAAATGGAGTTCTTCTCTTGAACGGACGTCCTTTAGTTAGGGTGGTCCTGCTTCTTCTTGTGGTGTATGCTGATACTTCATCGTCGTCTTCATGTTCCATCTTCGGGTCACCGTACTTGTCGAAGTCTTGCTCATTGGCGACTCCATCCATTCTGATGATCTTCCTTTTGCCTCTCCTCACGACAACACGACTGGGCTTTGACGGGTCGGTAATGAAGAAGCATTGGTCCACTTGGGAAGCCAGTACCCATGGCTCATTTTTCGCGGTGACGTTCGCGCCTGCGGTCTTGGATTTGGCTTCGGGTATAACCATGGTGGTGAAATACCGGTCTTCTTTTATGACGCTCTTGGCCCATCTGACACGGAACATCGGGACCTTCTCTCCAGCGTAGCTCAGCTCCCAGATCTCCTCGATCCTTCCGTAGTATCTGTCCTTGTCGTTACCGGTGTAGGATTCCATCGTTACCCCGGAGTTCTAATAACCATCGCTCTTCATGTCCTTGTCCTCGGTGTAGAATGTGTAGCCGTTGATATCGTATGCCTCATACGTCATCAGATTGTGCTCGGTGCCTTGTGACAAGGCGAATATGAGTTGTTCTTCCGCGGAAGAATCCTCATGTAAAGGGTACGACAGAAGCTTCTACTTGAACCAACGCCTGAAACATGAGTTGTGCTCTTTGATTATATCTCCGTCCGTCCTCTGTTGGCCTCGGTCATTGTACGTCTTCTCAATAAAGGTTTTGTGCTCTACCACCAAAGGATCGAGCACGTCTATGTGTTGTAGCGCGACTAGGTTTGCTCTTTCAAAGTCGGCGAGTCGACCCTCGAAGTCGACATGCATTTCGCGGCGACCCTCACGGTGACCCCATCCAGCGAGCCTGCCGAGGTGCCTGTTGATGGGCAGACCAACGGGGTTCTCGATGCCTAGATAATTCGTGCAGTAGGAGATGCACTCTTCGGTCAGAAAGCCCCTGGCTATGCTTCCCTCTGGACGTGACATGTTGCAAATGTATCCTTTGATGACGCCATTCATCCTTTCGAACGGCATCATGTTGTGCGGGAACGTCGGCCTGAGTTGGATGATATCCTCCACGATATGGACCGGCAGATGCACCATAACGTCGAAGAATGCGGGCGGGAAGTACATCTCAAGCTCGCATAGTATCACCACGATCTCTTCCTGTAGCCTTCTGAGTTGCCTCACGCCAACCGACTTCTGAGAGATAACGTCGAAAAAGTTGCATAGGCCAAATAGCGTTTCACGGACGTGCCCGTCCATGATCCCACGGATTACAATTGGAAGTATCTGCGTCATCAGCACGTGACAGTCGTGAGACTTCATCTCGCCGAACTTCTGCTTCGCTGAGTCTAGGTATCTGCTTATCTTCCCCGCGTAACCGTAAGGAAGTTTTACTCCTACGAGGCAGGTGAAAAACTGATCGATCTCCTCCTGACTTAGAGTGAAGCACGCGGGAGGGAAGTCATTTCCGGTCTTCTTGGCCTTTTTGCCTTTGCGACAACTTTTCGTGTCCTGCTTCGCCTCATCATCATCATCATTAGCGTGAAGCTCCTCCCTGATGCCCATTTATTTCAAGTCTGCCCTTGCTTTTGGCCCATCTTTGGTCCTCTTTGGCATGTTGAGCAGGGTACCAAGCAGACTCTCGCACACGTTCTTCGTGATATGCATGACATCAAGGCTGTGAGGCACACGGTGGATCTTCCAGTATGGCAAGTCCCAGAAAACAGACCTTGTTTTCCATACCTTCAGCAGCGGCTCTGGCGCCTTTTGCTTTGTTCCCGACAGTGGGCAATCTTTCCAATTTTTCAACAGCTCGTCTATTTCCTCGCCGCTCCTCGTACGCGGGCGTCTTCGGGGTTCGGTTTCACCATCGAACAGATCCTTGCGTTTCCTCCACGGGTCATCGTCCCGAAGCCACCTTCGATGTCCCATGAACACGGTTTTCGAAGACCCGGGATCTCTATCTAGCTGGCGATACGTTGTGTCATCCATGCACCTGACGCATCTAGAAAATCCGTGGACCACCTGCCCCGCGAGATATCCGTAACCGAGATAGTCGTGCACCGTCGTGAGCAGTGCAGCTCTCATAGGGAAATATTCCTTCTCTGCGGCGTCCCACGTATTGGCTGGCGTTTTCCACAGCGTGTCTAGCTCCTCTTTCAGCAGCCCCAGATACAGATTGATGTCGTTCCCTGGTTGTTTCGGCCCTTCAATTAGCATACTCATGTGAATGTACTTCCTCTTCATGCACAACCAGGGGGGAAGGTTGTACATCCACACAAACACAGGCCAGGTGCTATGTGTGCTTCTCTGGCTGCCAAATGGATTGACTCCATCGGTTCTCGCACCCAGCATGATGTTCCTTGGATCCTTCCCAAATTCTGGGTGTTCGAAGTTCAACGCTTGCCACTGGCTCCCATCCTTAGGGTGACTCAGCATCTTGTCTTTTTTATTTATCTCCGGATCATTTGCGTCATCTTCTCGCTTCTTCTCCTCCCTGTCCGCGTGCCAATGCAGGAGCTTTGCTACCTCAGGGTCCGCGAAATACCACTGCAGACGAGGAGTGATCGGAAAGTACCACACCACTTTTCGGGGAGCTTTCTTCCTCTTCTTGTATTGAGTGACGCCGCACACCGGACATATGGTAGACTCCGCGTGCTCGTCCCGATAAATGATGCAATTGTTCATGCACACATGGTATTTCACGTGCGGTAAATCCAGAGGACACACAATTTTCCTCGCCTCTTCGAAACTGGCCGGGCACTTGTTCCCCTTGGGAAGACGTTCGTGCCAGAATGACATGTTGTCGTCGAAGCATGCGTCGGTCATTTTGTGTTTTACCTTCATCTCTAGAGCCATGAGCGTTACTTTCAGGCGGGTATCCTCGGGCCTGCATCCTTCATAAAATGGAGTAACTGCGTCTATCTCCAGTTGATCCAGCTTGGCTTTCTCTCGGGCAGCAGCTCTTGCGTTATCCATCTGCTTGAGAAGCAGCTCTTGAATATGAGGGTCCTGCACCCAGCCCATCGATGGTCCATCGTCGTTTGCTCCGCCGGCATCTTCATCTTCATGATCATGCCCTTCGTCTGCTCCGGCATCTTCCTCATCATCATGTCCGGCATCTTCTACATGATGACTGTGTATAGCATCACCGTCGTGATCATGTCCTGGAGATTCTTCGTCTTCTCGCCCGCCCGAGCCGCGGTGGTTGTCTTGCTGCCCTTCCTCATTTCTTGCCCGGCCCCCATGGACGACTTCATAGTAATCTTCATCACCTTGCCACCGATAGCCATCCATGAAACCACGCAAGAGCAGGTGGTCCCGCACCTGCCCGAAATCCGGGTCCGCAATAAGGCTCTTCAGCTTGCATCTTCGGCACGGACATCTTATCTCCGTCTCGTTCTTTTCAAGCATCTCGGCCTTCGCGGAGCTCAAAAACCTATTCATGATGCCTTCGATCATCGTGCGGACCATGGTCGCCTGTGGGGTAGAGCAAAACGATATTTTAGAACCAAGAAAAAATTTGGCATGACTTTCCCTAAAAATAGGACCAAAAAGAATGCATAGTGACAAAATTCTCGCCGAAACGGAAATGAATCAACATTCCGGCAAAATATTGGCAACTATCACATTTCAAATACCGGTACTTGCAAACACAAACATATATGCAACACCACAAACATACATAGATCTAGCTAGGCCATAAAAAGTGCATGTGCATGTTGTTGGAGGGAGAACAACATAAAGATAGCTTCCCCCTTACTTACCTATCAAAAAAAGGTAATTTAACCACTTAATTTGGATGAATTTATGGTGCAAATGAGGTGAGGAGGAGGAGGCAGCCGAGACAAGCTTGGAGGAGGAGGTGGAGAGAATGAAGTGGGTAGGTGTGGCTGTCCAAAATATCTAGCTGGTCCCAGGTTACTAATGGCGCACCACCTACAAATGCGCCATTAGTAACCCTGGTTACTAATGGCGCACCTGCTGGTGGTGCGCCATTAGTAGTTTTGCAAAAAAAATTATAGTAGTGGCGCACTACGAGGGTGGTGCGCCATTACTAGTTAGAACTAGTAATGCGAACTGTGCCCTGGTGCGCCATTAGTATGTTTGGAAAAAAATTTGTTACTAGTGGCGCACCGTGTGTCTGGTGCGCCATTAGTGTCTTTCACACTAATGGCGCACCAGCACATGGTGCGCCACTGCTATATAGTAGTGGCGCACCACATGTCTGGTGCGCCATTGGTGGCCATTTCATCTATAGCCCTTTCCCTGTAGTGCGCCCCCGAGTGGATAAGGAAATCTATGGCTACGGCATAGCCGTCGGCATAGTTAAAGATGCCACGTGGCAACTATGCCGTCGGCATAGATAGCATTTTTTGGGCAGCATAGATAGCATCTGACAACTGAAAATAGTACCAAATCGCCAAAAGAAGAGCAATTTGACCAGTTCAAATACTTGCCTAATCCATACGAAGAAAGCTCCGGTATTCATTAGACCACCATGTAGACCCGACGTGTCCGTTTCCCCCCTCCAGGTGCCGCCGGCGGCGCCGTCCGTGAGGGAGGCCACACCCCGGAGATGCGTGCCGCCTCTTCAGACATGCCACCACACCACCCGACATGTATGAGGGCCCGGTGCGACGCTCCGGTGGCATTGACACCCCCCAGGGCCCCTGTCCCACCTAACCCTGGAGCGGTTGACCATGAGATCTAGCCCTTTAACTTTCCACGGACGGGCTTTGACCAGTGGACCTCTCCACCCGGTTGTGTTAGGTTAGCCCAGAGGGACACCTAGGAGCAACATCAGGGCCAAACCAACAGCAAGATCCCCTCCGTGTAGACCCGACGCGGCCGTTTCCCCCCTCCATGTGCCGGTGGCGGCACCGTCCGTGAGGGAGGCCACACACCGGAGACGCGTGCCGGGCGTTTGCAACCCCCACAACACTTTCTGACTTGTGAGAGGCCGAGTACGCAAGATTGGCGGCATGCTAGCCCCTGGAGGCCGCCGACCACAGTCGTAGACATGCGAAGGGCAATCTACGTAGAGGGAAGTGTTCGGATACTTCTCCATCACCAAAAATTATGAAAAATTACCATCATTCCTATAGCACATAAGCCCACGTCGTGTAAAAAACTCATGATTTTATTGCGCTCCGAGTATTTAATAATATTCACGCCGCACCGTTACTGCAGAACGTCTACTACTGTGTCATCGCCGTCCGTGAGGGGGGCCACACCCCGGAGACGCGTGCCGCCTCTTCAGACATGCCACCACACCACCCGCATGTATGAGGGCCCTGTACGACGCTCCGGTGGCATTGCTATCCCCTCAGGGCCCCCGTCCCGCCTAACCCTGGAGCGGTTGACCACGAGATCTAGCCCTTTGACTTCCCACGGACGGGCTTTGACCTGTGGACCTCTCCACCCGGTTGTGTTAGGTCGGCCCAGAGGGACACCTGGGAGCAACATCCGGGCCAAACCCACAGCTACATCCCGTCCGTGTAGACCTGACGCGGCCGTTTCCCCCCTCCAGGTGCCGGCGGCGGCGCCGTCCGTGAGGGGGGCCACACACCGGAGACGCGTGCCGGGTGTTTGCAACCCCCACAACATTTTCAGACTTGTGAGAGGACGCGTACGCAAGATTGGCGGCATGCTAGCCCCCGGAGGCCGCCGGCCACAGTCGTAGACATGTGAAGGGCAATCCGCGTAGAGGGAAGTTTTCAGACTTCTCCATCACCAAAAATTATGAAAAATTACCATCATTCCTATAGCACATGTGCCCACGTCGTGTAAAAAACTCATGATTTTCTCGCACTCCGAGTATTAAATAATATTCACGCCGCACCGTTACCGCAGAACGTCTACTACTGTGTCATCGCCGACCGTGAGGGGGGCCACACCCCGGAGACGCGTGCCGCCTCTTCAGACATGCGACCACACCACCCGGCATGTATGAGGGCCCGGTATGACACTCCGGTGGCATTGCTACCCCCCAGGGCCCCCGTCCCGCCTAACCCTAGAGCGGTTGACCACGAGATCTAGCCCTTTGACTTCCCACGGACGGGCTTTGACCAGTGGACCTCTCCACCCGGTTGTGTTAGGTCAGCCCAGAGGGACACCTGGGAGCAACATCTGGGCCAAACCCACAGCTACATCCCCTCCGTGTAGACCCGACGCGGCCGTTTCCCCCCTCTAGGTGCCGGCGACGGCACCGTCCGTGAGGGGGACCACACCCCGGAGACGTGTGCCGGGCGTTTGCAACCCCCACAACACTTTCAGACTTGTGAGAGGCCGCGTATGCAAGATTGGCGGCATGCTAGCCCCTCGAGGCCGCCGGCCACAGTCGTAGACATGCGAAGGGCAATCCGCGTAGAGGCAAGTGTTGGGATACTTCTCCATCACCAAAAAATATGAAAAATTACCATCATTCCTATATCACATGTTCCCACGTCGTGTAAAAAACTCATGATTTTATCGCGCTCCGAGTATTTAATAATATTCACGCCGCACCGTTATCGCAGAACTTCTACTATTGTGTGATCACCGTCCGTGAGGGGGGCCACACCCCGAAGACACGTGCCACCTCTTCTGACATGCCACCAACGCCACCTGGCATGTATGAGGGCCCGGTATGACGCACCGGTGGCATTGCTACCCGCCCCACAGGGCCCCCGTCCCGCCTAACCCTGGAGCGGTTGAACACGAGATCTAGCCCTTTGACTTCCCACGGACGGGCACCGAATATTTGCCGAAGAGAGTTTGTTTTTGGCGCCCACCGTGTATGAATATGAATCGGGGAGGGAGTCGATTTCGGCCGAGGACACACTGTGTTTTGGCGCCCACCGTGTATGAATCCGGGTGAGAGGCAGTTACGTCACGTTTGGGTGAAATTACAAACCTACCCCTATCGAAACCTATAGAAATCCAGCAGATAGGCTTTGCGTGGCAGGGATAGGCAGTAGTGATTTCCATCTCGCAGATTTTGGTTTCGGGCGGTTACTGCGACTTTCCCCGCTTCGTTCAACATTTTGCAGAGTGCACGTTTACCGTGCCAACTCAATTCGAATCCCGTTTGTATTCTATTTTTTTGGGCGGGATCCATTTTCAATTGGAATTACATTCTATATACATCATTTTTTATATATACTTTCAAAAGCACAACAAAGAATTCTGCTCCTTTATATGTATAATATGATTTACAAATACAACGATCTCGAAATCTTAAGGTTGAATTCGAATTTTTTTAACCAAATTATGTTCTACTAAAATGTATGGATCAGTAATATCTACATATTAAATAACATAGATGTGCGTGAATTCATATGAGTATGCATGTTTGATAGATCAATTTTTGTTCGAGTATGGATTAGATGTATCATCATCTTGAATTGAAATATTTGAATCCCTTTTTTGTTCACTCCTTTCACGCCCATCTCTCTCGCATGCATGCTCCTTCAGGTAGCTATCACTCTCTTTTCTCCAGCTCACCCGCACGCTCACTTCATGTTTCTCCTATCCTCGTAAACATGGTCTCTCGACGTCTCCCTTGAGAAGTGTCACACTCTCCCTATCATTATACATTACACGGTTTTCATTATCTCTCACGTCTCTACTGTTCTCTGGTATCACTCGGTACCTAAGCTTTCTTTTTCACCGCCACACACAGTCTCCACTCGTCTTTCAATTTGTCTTTCTCTCTATGGGATTCTCTGACACACCCTATATGTCTCTACATATGACTCATACCACTAAAATTACTCTCTCTCTCTCCTGTAGACACAACATTTGTTGTGATCTCCTTTTCGTCTCCATCCCAGACTGACATTATTCATTTGTTTACCGATCAGACAACCCCGACTGCCGTCTCCTCTCTCTCTCACAAACACACACACACAACTCCTGCTTCCACTCCCCTTCCCGACTACCGTCTCTCTCTCACACACACAAAACTCTTGCTTTCGCACCCCGACTCATATTTCTCTCACAAACATTTATCGACTAGCTAGCCTCTAAATAGGTTTATACACCCGCACACTCGTGCTTCCACCATCGCATACATGTCTCTCTCCCGCTCCTTGTATCTATATAGATTTTTCTTCCCTTCTTGAGACACGCCCTCTCGATCGTGCACACACACTATCGCCTCATTTTAAGCTGATACCTATCGCACACACACTCCTTGTGTCTTTGTCACACATGCACTCCGTCCTCCTCCACTCTCCCTCTCTCTCACACACACATGGGCTTTTTGCAACAACTAGCAAGATGCCCATGCGTTGCACGGAACATCAAGATGCATTTGTATGAGTAGTTTATCTTGTGGGGGAAAAGGATGAACGAGGGAAGGCCTTATTTGCAAATGTGGAGAGGGGTGTGGGTATCTTTTTGCAAAATTGCCATAGTTTCCTTCCTATCCGTCAGATATAGATCGGACGGCCTATATTGCAGGATGGCAGGCACACGATCATCACCGACAATGCTTTTTATAAGAGTAGGGATAAAAAATAGAGTTGGTGATGATGGTGGGCCTGCCATCCTGCAATGTAGGTCGTCCGATTTATATCTGACGGATAGGAAGGAAAATATGGCAATTTACCCGCACTCTTCACCACATTTGCAGATAAGGCCTTCCCTCGTTCATCCTTTTCTCCCACAAGATCTTGATGTTCCGTGCAACGCACGGGCATCTTGCTAGTAAGAGTAGAAATTAGACATATACCACTTCTCGAATCTTGAAACCAACAACATTCCTCCCTTATCTCATCAAAACCGCCAAAGGAATATATTTTGAGTGAAACATAACATATTTTTAGTGATATACGTATTTCAAAACTAGACTTTTTTTCTATCAAATCGGTGAATATGTATTAATCTACTTTGATCGTGTGGCAACGCATTGGCACATTGCTAGTAGTTATTATAATTTTTTGGACACCAGACAAACGGTGGAGTACATATACGAAGAGAAGAGGCGCACGCACGCAGTCGGCCTCTCGCTGTCTCGCACACATGAGTGTTACGTAAAGGCGACGTTAACAAATAAACCCTAAAACCCTAGGTGCACGATTGCTGCATTCGCGGGTACCGGGTACGTGGTGGAGCACCTTTGTAGGAATAGTCAGCTCGCGTGATAATTTGATCCGTAGGAGTTGATGGTCGGGACCACAGGTGAACGACTTGGAGCGCGGTGGCTCGCCAGTTGCCACAGATCGAGTAGCCACGTTTAAAATATCGTTTTTTAGCGGGGTTAAGAGTTCCGATTTTCAATGGCGCGTTATAAGTAGTAAGTAGTTTTTAGAACGATTGGTATGGAGCGAAAATGGAATTCATAGTACTACGTACCTCCTTGGCGTATGGTTGTATGGTTTTTTTTGCGATGGAGGTTGTATGGGTTTATGTTGCGAGATGTTGAACCTGGTAGTTCTAGGGCAAATACTATGGTTTAGATTTAGATGCTGGTTTTCAGTAATGAAAATCGGAAGGGGAAACCCTTCTTTGATTAAAAAAACTACTACCTCCATTCTGGTTTACTAGTCCCCATCGTACTTTGGGTCAAAGTTTGTCCATGAATTTTACTTGTAAAATGTGAATGGAAAACGAGATTTTGTTATACCCAAACAAAAAAGGACTGGAGGGAGTGATTGCTCTGACACGGACGCGACCTCTCATAGCGCAGGCATTGAACCGGCGCGCCGGCCAAGAGGGCCGCACTCGCTGCAGGCCCGGCTGAGCACGCCTCCTCGCCGCGTGCAACCAGCTTAAGACTGCCCCGCCTGCCTTCATTGAATCCGCGCGTGTGCCGGCAACACGTCCTTCCGCGAGCCGGCAGGCATTTTAGAACACAAAAAATGACTAAAATATAATTAATTTACGCATGGTCTTGACTTGTTGTGCTCGCACTGGTAGCAGGAACTAGTAGAGGATTTTCTTTATTTATAACTCTCCTCACATTTTTTTGGCTTTGAAGTGAATCATGGTTGTGGACATTATGTATGAATGTGCAGATATCTGTGAACATGAGTTTGATGTGGAAGTTGAACTTGGAATGTCGGGCTTGCGCGTGAACTATACCATGTCCAATGCTTCGTCTGTTATTGTTTGGAAAGTAATTGCTGTTATTACATGACCCGAAAAAAACATTTTGTGCCACATCAGTAGATGCACGGACATCACAACAGGCATGCTGACTGGATAAACATTTGAACCTAGCTATTATGAAGGAAATTTTGTATTGACAACAGTTTTAGATAGCAGGAGACGCCTAGCCTGCTCTGCCTCTGCTAGCTTATTTCTGGCTTCTTCCATCTCTTCTTTGGCTTGGGTGAAGAGAGCATCTGATTGCTCTTTTCGCTTCTTCAGGAACTCAGCTACATTCTCAAGGGCTGCTGCACGCTTTCTTTCAGCCTTTACTAATGCCACGAGGACACGAACAGCTGACGACTCCACCTGGCTTGTGTGTAATCCAGCATCATCTGGGAATTTGCACCTTGTGTCTAATCCAGCATCATTAGGGAACTGGCACCTTGTGTGTAATCCAGCCTCATTTTGGAAACATGATCTCGAGGTTGACCATACTTCCCTCCTCGCAGGAACTGCATCCTGACATGAAGTTACTTCTTTTTTAGATCAATACTCAGAGCAACCTAGATCCATTTAGTAGAAGCCAGATAAACAGAACTCGGAGAAGTGAATTCAAAAGGAAAAAAAATAAAAACAGACTACAAGGTGAGAACACCCACTTCCTACATCAAGCTAAAAACGAAAGCATTAGGACGATTAAGACTCTTCTTATTACACATCGAAGAACACCACGCTTAAGAGAAACAGAAACTACAACATATACACATCGAAGAACACGAGGCTACACGAAAGTAATTGAAAGGGTGTTACTTACCAAAGCTCGTTTTACAGGTTCGGTGCAGCTCCTCTTTAACTTGCCACGCTCCTTGAAGATGTCCCGAATATCCCGTGTTTGGTCTTCATTGCTCCTCTGCATGTTCGCACTCGTGGTTTTAAAATCTCAACATGGCAAGAAAAATATACTACTAGTAATACTCGCGCATCTTGTGGGCAACATTAAAGCACTCGTCTGCCATGTTAGAGCATCTCCAACAGAATCGCAACGCGCGGCGCTTTAAAAAAGTGTTTACAGTGCTGAGATCGAGAAGTAGATACTAGAGAGTAGAGGATAGTTCTCAGCATAGATAGATAAAAAAAGATAATTCAACTACTCCTCGTCGTCCGACTCCTCCTCGGTGATGTCCTCCTCCGACGTCTGACTGTAGGCGTGAAGATACCGATCGTCGTCGGATTCCCAGGGCGACGCTGCTCCTAGCCTCATGTTGAATTGAGCGTCCGCTTTTCGCCTACGCTTGTCCTCGCGATAGGCGGCTCGCTCCGCCCTCCTCTTATCCCTCTCCGCCCTCCTTTGCGCGTAGAACTCGCGCTCTTTGATGATGTCCTGCGGGAAGTGTTGGCGCCACAGCGCCATGGCTTCCTCGTCCATCTCGGCGATGCCGAGACGGTGCTCCCGCCTCCGGTTGTCGCGACGATCCTCGTCGGTGCTAAGCCGCGGCAGAGGCGCGAGCTCCTGCGCCCGCTCCCGCGTCGGCATGTTGGGGAAGTTCAATGTTCTATGAGGCCACCAGAGGCGCCACACCGCCACGTCGTACGCGCGGGCAGCCTCGTTGGCGGTGTCGAAATTGCCGAGGCTGAGGCGCATCCCGCGGAACCGTATCTCGGCGGAGAAGCCGTCGGAGGGGCGCGCGCGGACGCCGCGGTATCCCCAAGTTTCCCGGCGACGCGGCGGCATGGTGGCGCGGCGGCGGCGAGGCGAAAAAGGGCGGGGAGAGAGCGGTGGTGAGGCACAGAGCGGGGAGAGAGCGGTGGCAAGGCACAGAGCGGTGGGAGGGCGTTGGATTTTATAAAGCGCGCCGGACGCCGCGCGCCAAAACTAGCGCACGCCCGGCCGCTTTTTCCCGCGCGCGCGCGATCCTTTCCCGACGTCTTTGCTATCTCTACTCGCTTCTCTACTTTTATATTTATTTAATATTTAATATTTAATATTTATCTCTACTTGCTTTACTGTCTACTTTTTTTCTCTATACTTTTTTTTTCTTGCAATATAGGCCGTCCGATTTATATCTGACAGATAGGAAGGAAACAAATGGGAATTTTGCAAAAAGATACCCATACCCCTCTCCAGATTTGCAAATAAGGCCTTCCCTCGTTCATCCTTTTCTCCCACAAGATAAACTACTCATACAAATGCATCTTGATGCGTGCAACGCATGGGCATCTTGCTAGTTCTAAAAACCTTTCCATCATTTGCCACACTACTGGTTGCAGATGAAACACCTACCCAAGCACAGCGCGATACTGGAGCGACGCACAATTACAAGCTGATATTCTGTTGGACAATGGAGACTATAACCAATTACTTTTACGGGAACAATAGCACCCAGGAAATTTGAAGGGTAGGTATGAACAAAATTGGAACTGCACATGTACTGCTAAGTGATTCAATACACACATTACCAATCGAGGAGGAGAACGATGGTCGCGGCGGCCTCTGTGAGTCATGGTCGGCAACGGGAGTCAGTTCATTGTCCACGACGGTGGTACTTCTGCGCTTGGCGTCGGCTTCCGGGAAGCAGATCCGAGACCGTGGAAGACGATGCCGGGGAAGAGGCTCCGTGTACGACGACGACGGTGGACCGGCTCCAGTGCGGCGTACGAGGTCGTCGATGAGGCAGATGCGCTGCGGTGGACGAGTGCGCCGATGTAAAGGGGAGGAGCACGAAGGCTGCGGTGCCGTGGAGAAGTCTATTTTGCGGTGGGGATAGAAAATGGGGAGTATTCAGGTGTACTACTCTGGGTGCCGGGGTGGGGTTGGCTGGGTAGGGTGAACCTGAAGTTACGAAAACAGCCCCCTACCAAGCGTCATCCGTAGGCCTGTTCCGAAGGCTATGATGGTAACTTCCCACTGCTCGAATCAGGGTCGCGGGAGATTTTCCCGCCGACCTCAAAATTTTGTGACACTGGACTCCCCGTGTGGCGTGTTGAGTGATTCGGCTAAGCAACTAGCGAGTAGTAGTAGTAAACTCTGCATATTAGGTTTGACCGAAGTCAAACTTCCTAAAGTTTGACCAAGTTTATAGAAAAATATAAACATTTACCATAACAAATATGTATGATGTGAAAGTACATTCAATAATGAATCTAATGGTATTTATTTGTTATTGTATATGTTAATATTTTTTGTTATAAGCTTTCTGAGAGTTTACAAAACTTGACTTTGACCAATGCTAATACGCGGACTTAAATAAAAACGGAGGGAGTACACATTTGTTTTCTTAGTTTGTAGTGAACTAATCATTTGTTGAAATTGTGAAATAAATATATTAGGCTATTGACTTCGAATGTAATGGTCTATACAATTCAATAGTTACAATCATTGTCGAATCCCAAGATGTATACAAGGTCTATAGTACTTCACAACATGCTCAAACTCACATACACACACACACACAAAGTAAACTAGAAGACCGTTCTCTCATGTATACACAACGTATCGGCATCTGTCTATGTCTCACTCATGCATGATCATTTGCACATTCACACCTCTCTATGTCTGTATCACACGCACACCGTCTCCACATTGCCCTTCCGCCACAACACACATATGGACACATACACACGTTCTCTCTCAGTCACACACACAAAATCAGTATTAAAAAAAACTAGGGCGCACCTAAAACGTCCAAATCCAAATAAACACGAACTGGAGCTAAATTCAAATATATGGAAATATTGCAGCGTCAAGAACTTTCACAGGAAAAAAAGTTGAGTAATATTCGAGGATTGTTTTCACACACACAAAAAGATTCGGTGGATGTCCTTCGAGCGCGACACGGTGACGCACCGTTCGATCGACCGCGCGGCCGCGGTTCACGCGCTTGCACAGGATTCCATATCGTGGTTGTGGTACTAACTAATAAAAGCGCTGCCTAAGTCTAATGTTTACGTGTACTAGTATGGTTTTCTTTTAAGTTTGACCAACCTTATATATAAAACTAAAGTAAGCTCCCACACGCGCACTCATCAATATGCCGCCGCCGTTGCGCATGTTGGCGCCCGCCTGCTCCGGCCAACAATTTCTCGCCCATCACCACAGTGTCGCCGCCATCCCTGGGCCGTGAAGCCGAAGGCTCGCCCGCTCACGTCGTCTGCAGTCCCTCCTCCCGATGCCGCCGTGCTGCCAAGCACGTGAGCAGCTGGTGGAGCCGCATCTATGCACGCAGCGTACAAAGAGGAGGACGAGCACGTGCTCCAGCACGCCGGCGAGGAGGAACTAGCGTGTCATTGTCGTCTCCGCCCGCGTGGAGGAGGCGCGCATGGTGGCTGTCGCGGCGGAAGCCGGTCGCGCGCGCATCGTGCTTGCAAACCGGGTGCGGACGCGGAATCTACCTTCGAGGCCTTGAATGCCACGTGGATCCTGCAATCTGAAGGAGCAATTTGGGTCAATCGACTCATGTGAGCCGTTTGATGCAACATGGATGGCTAGAAGGGCTTCTTCCACCTCTTCTGCCGTCTTCTTCCTTCGCTCCGTCGAACTTCTTTCACAAATCGACTGACCCAAATTATACTACTAGTACGAACGTATTAAGTACAGTAGGAACACGAAGATACGAGCAGTAGTACCAACTACAAGAAGAACAGTAGTAAGACATAGTACTAGTACTACTGTACGTACTAAAGAGTTCAAATAACGAGAAAGAACATAAACATAGTTCTGCTAGGGGCCTCAGCACAACACACCCTTGAAAATAAACTAAGCAACTAGTCCGCTTGACACTGCAGTAGAACCAGCATGAGCGACGACACTGCCACCTACTCGGAGTCCGAGTCCACGTCCTCGACTTCATCCTCGTCCCTCTTCCTCTTCCTCTTCGCCGACGCTTCTTTGCTTGAACCGGACACTGGGCTCTGCTTCTTCATCCAACCCTTGTAGATATTTAAAGAAAGGTAGGCATCCATTGCTGCGTACAGGATGTGATCTTCATCTAATGTCTTCGACTCCCATGCATGATGAAACTCGTGATGAGGTTTCTTCAGTTTAGCGTACGAAGGATCAATCATGGCTGCTGCCAGGGTCAGCATTGAAGGTTGAGAGGAGGACACCAGGCTTGCCTTCTGGAGATCGACGGGCTGGCCTACAACGAGACCTATCCGACGCAGGACATCCCTGTCGTTCTTAAAGCCTACAGTAACGAATTTCACTCTTTTGTCCTTGAGGAAGTTCTTAAAATCCTGGCACTCAACGTCGGCATGGCATATGTGGTAGACCAAGCAAACGTTATGTACGCAAACCTGGATCACGGCGAGCTTCTTCCTCTCTTCGTCCTTTAGATCCTTCTCTCGTCCCAGGACTATGGTGTACTCAACATCTAACCCAGCGACCCACTCATCCGTTGAACTGTTGAACATGCGTAGGAAGCGAGCAAGCCATGCTTTCACCGTCTCGGATCCATGTGTGTAGATGACGATGAACTGATCGCCGGTGATGGCTCTAACCTGGTACTCAGCGGCGACCATGGAGATTTGGGAGGCCATGGATTTTGGAGGAGGGTTAGGAGAAGTTGAACTGTTGTACCCCGCAAAAAAACTGGGAGCGAACTAATGTGAAAGGATAGGCCGACTGGGAGCGAACTGTTGTAAGGTAGAAGACGGGGATGAGTAGGGCGTGCGAACGGCGTGGGGTTGCTGGCTTGCCCGGTGGATAAATGGCTGCAAGCCCCCAAAGAGTTCTCGAGAACTATGTGGGACCCACTAGATGTCATGTCTACTAGACCCATATCGTAGGCCTGACGGTATAGCTTCTGCCTGTTCGCACGCCATGCCGGCGCGTGGATGTAACTTCACTTAATTCCGTCAAACATCACGCCTCCCACGACCTTCGCTTCCCTCGCGCGGTCGCGCCCTTTGAGACTTCGACCGGCTTTAAATGAGCAATTTTTTTGCCTGTTTTTAGACAAGTAATTTTTTTGCCTACTCCGCATGCATGATACTCCCTCTGGTCCTTTTTACTCCCGTCAACCGTTTGCAAACTGTTTGACCAAATTTATACTTTTTTGAACACCACCTTATATTAATTAACCAGCCACACCAGTACACTCATTCGATACAATATTCACCACACAGGGCGGTACGTTATTTACAAGAATACCATCTAATCTATTGTCAAAGCTATACTTAGCGATTAAGTGTGCCGCCTTATTGGCCGAACGGCCAATCTTTGACAATAGAAGATTGTTGATCAACTTCGAGATGCTCAACGCTTTCATCTTCAGGTCACGCATAGCAGACCTGTCATAGTCCCCCGATGCAAGAGACGCTACCACAAAAGCGCAATCAGTCTCTAAAATTACAGGATTATGAAGAGAAATACCTATGTAGAGACCGGCAAGCCCTAAGCTCCGCTTCCTCCACGCTTTGACAGGCATAAATGAAATCCCACGACCAAATTTATACTAAAAATATCAATATCTACAATACTGATTATAATGAGTATAAGAGAGAGATGATTATAGTAACATAGGTTGATACCGTAACATAATAAATGTGATGCTACTATGTGTCATGCATGGCAATAAATGAGACCACCTATGATACTATGCACTATAGAGGTAGTAACATAGACTAGTAACATATGCATGTTACTAGTCTAAGTTACTCCCCACTATGACCAGCCTTAGACTACCACTACCTCCCTTCTAGTTTAAAGGGCTCGATTCACAAATTTCACCTACTCTTAGCAAGATAGTAGAGGCAGTGGAATAGTTTTTGAAGTCTGCAAAAGTACTCAACTAGTGTTGTCGTTCTTCACAAAAAAATGTGTTTACCAATGCATGCATGAACACTAGTTACTCTAACCCCCCTCTCTTCTTTAATTCTTTGCCACATCAGCATGTTTGCTATTCTCGTGTGCATGATACCAGCTAAGATACCACCATTATGGCCAGCCTTAATCATCGCATGCAATAATTTAGTGCACCTTGAAATATGAACATGTGTGGGGCGTGTATGTTTTTAATGACTTGAGACTATACCTAGCCCGGCATGCAAGATGACTAATTATGCACCGTTCCCCATACCTGCAGGAAGCCCGTTCGTCTCCAAATCTTTTCCTCTCCATGTGTGGAAACAATATGCCTGCCAAACTCTCCTTCTCCCTCCGGCGGTCCTACCACTCCACCCCGTGTGAAAAAATCTGCATGCATGACTCTCCTCCCCCCACGCTCGTCCAATCCGTTGTGACCAGCAATATTTCCACCCCTTCGCTCCCCCGTAATTTACTCCACCAAATATGCCCACATAGCTATTACTTAACTGCAGGTGCATTGGGTCACTGACATATGTGCCCAACAGGGGTCTGGCCCACATGTCAGTGACGCAACTGGACCTGCAGTTAAGTCAGTGCAGCTTAGTCCATATCTTACGTAGGTGTGCCATTGCTCGCTATAAATACTGCGCCTCCCACGACATCGCTATCTCCTCCCCCTCACGTTCACGGTCGTCACTATCTCCTCCCCCTCCCTCTCACGTCGACCACCATGGCATCGCCCCTCCCAAGCCTTAGGAGCCCCTCCCTGCACCGCGCGGATGGTCACGCATTGCCGTTCCGTTCCTCGCCGCCACTAGTCGAGGAGGACGCGTCGGTGTTCCACTCCTCGCCGCTACGCGACGCGTCGCCGTTCCGTTCCTCGCCGCAACTAGTCGAGGAGGATGCGTCGGTGTTCCGCTCCTCGCCGCGACGCGACGCATCACCGTTCCGTTCCTCGCCGCCACTAGTCGAGGAGGACGCGTCGGCGTTCCGCTCCTCGCCGCGACGCGTCGAGGTGGACGCGTCGGCGTTCCCAATCTCGCCAGCACGCGCGCCGGAGGACGCGTCGGCTCCCTTCTCATTCTGCCTGGATTTGGTATTGTTAGTCATATCGTATCGACCTTTTCAAGAAAACCGGTCTTCGGGTATCTAGGCATGGTTTATGCCATGATAAGTATAGGTGTTCTTGGATTTCTAGTTTGGGCTCATCATATGTTTAGCTACGAGGAGAACGCCGCGCTGCCCGCCGAGCCCCCCAGCCTTGAGGAGCTCTGGAAAGAAATGGATGTCGCCTTGTGGGAGGCTTTGCCTCCAGTAGAGCGCGCCAAAATAGAGGCGGAGAAGAAGGCCGAGGAAGAGAAGCGCACCGCGAAACAAGCTGCCTGGGAGGCCTATGTCGCGTCCGAGAGAGTCGGGCAATTGGCTCTTTGGCAGAAGGCTCGTGCGAGGGCCGTGAGGGTGGCGGAGGACGCCCGTGCCGACGCCCTGAGTGCAGTCGGGCCCAAGCGCCTCATCTACGCTTGGTGGTACGTGGACCGGGTGCACGCTTCCAGCGAGGAGGAGTACCTGTTGGCGTCAGATCACCACACCGGTGAGATCGTGCTCGCCCGCCGGCAAGCCGCCAATCAGCACCTCGCGAGTTGCGAGGCTGAGGAAGAGGCGTTGTGTCGGCGCGCTGGGAAACAGCCACGCACCAGGGCACTCGTGGCGCGCCGAAAGCACTCCTGCGAGCGCCGTGGCTTTTAGGAGGAGTATAATTTTTGTTTCGTAAGGCATGGGTTTTCCAAGTCCACATTGGCGGGATAGTCTCAGCTCCCTAGAGTCCAAGTCCGTTCGATGAGGCCGGTGTCGCCGCCCACGTGACCCGGAGGGGTAGTAACACAGACCACGCACCCGTACATCGGCCTCGTGTCAGTGTCAGCGTCAGCGGCGTCGCCCCTGACGCACATTACAGAGATGGGGCGGCGGCCTGCGCGGGCCTCGCCGGTGCCCATGATCAAGAGGAAGACGCTGCCGTCCTCCTCCGAGACTAGCAGGCGGCAGTGATCCTCCAGCGACTCCAGCATGGTGAACGGGTAGCACGTCTCGTACTTGATGTTCTCCGCAAAGGGCCAGAAGTGACCACTGCACGCATCCGTGAGGTGATACACCATGTCCGTCGGCGAGCCACAAAACGGCATCGGGCACTCATAGCAGTGGACGAAGGGATCCTTGGAGGCATCGACCAGGCCGTCCATGAAACGGGAGTGGCTATAGGGGACGTTGCCCCAGTTGAATATATGAGCAAGTTACTACGAGATTTAATCCGAATAAGCACAAAATAAATCATGACGGCTATAACAGAGATGAAACTAATCATGTGGACTAGCATAGTAGTAGGATACAGAGTAGAAACATGAATTCTACCACGATTTCGAACAGGAAGGACAGAAACACATACGGTGCAACGGGAGTAGCACCGTTGGCGTTGAGGTTGTCGCCCATGTCCAAACACCACGTAGACACGGTCTTTGAGCATGGCTCGTAGTCGTTCCACGCTCGGGCATTGAAGTTTGTAACTATTTTAGATTAGAATATACTACTCCTCCGGTGCTAGTAGTAGAGCAGAGTCCTACTCTACTACTCTACTCAAGCAAGTTAGGGCATAGCACTGTAGGGAGTACCAGTACTATGATCACTCAAGCAAGTTGTGTCTCGTAAGTCAAGCGGCGTGTTGTAGTCATCATCACCTGTCCACTTCCCGCAGCACATATTCGCTTCTCCATCTTTGTCCGCACATAATCTCGTCCAATCTTCCATCCCCTCTAACAATGGCAGAACCGAGCAGCGTCCGCCAAAAGAGTGGCTGGAATTCGCTCCCCCCACAGAGGTAATCAAACTCATTGTTTCGCGTGTGGACAATCTCAGTACCATGCCGCTCGCCGCGTGCTCGTCGGGGCTGTACCGTTTACTCAAAGCCCTTAGGCCGGAGCTTTTTAAGCCAGCTCCTTGCTTGCTGATGCTGCCTGATCTTCAGAAACGGCGTGTCATGCAGCATAACGATCGTAGGGTGGCGATCATCAACACCCTTGACTGCGATCTGATCCCCGTCAGCATCAACTACATTAACGGTATGTACTGGGTCGGCATGAACACGTCTTGGATGGTGCTCGTCGACGGTCGCGGCAGCTGGATGCTCGTGGAGGTCTACACCCGGCGATTGATCCCCCTTCCTTCGATTAACACCGCACTTCTTTGGCACCGCGGCCCAGAATACTCGGAATCTTACAGTAGCCAACATGATACCAAGTTTGATTTGCTCAAGGTTGTAATCTGCCAAGTGCCCACAACATCTGTGAATTATAAAGACTTCAGGCTAATTGTGTTCTTCAACCGCGGTCTCGCCTATCTGACAGGTCACTGCGGTAAGTGGATAAATCTGCACGTCCATCGCAGGATCATACATCCTCCATGGTTCTCTGATGCCATTGAACACAAGGGCTTCATTTACGCCGTCGACTCCTTCTATGGCTGGACGTATTGCTGGCCTACTCCAGTCATCGCTACAAATGGCTGTTACAGCAGTATGTTACTTTCCTATCATATCATGATGGCTTGCTTATATTACTGTCAACATTTGCTGAAAAAATATTCATGCTCATAACATGCTGTTCTTAAGATTGACTAAATCAAGAGCCCTTTTTTATTTGACTCCAACTTGATATGATGTTGTAGGCCGCCTAATCCCAGAACCTTTCAAAGAAAAGCGGCATGGCAGTTGCAGGTGGTTCCTGGCTCGATCAGACGACGGCGAAAGATTGATGATCGTTCGCACGTACCGGACGTGTTGTTTTGCGGAATACAATCACATTCACTTCAAGGTCTTTGAGCAGGATCCCAGCTTCTCTGGGCCTTCAGGAATTTTTGACTGGAGGCTGGTAAGTAGCCTTGGTACATGCTCTCTATTTGTTGGACTGAATTATCCGATTAACCAGGAGATAACCGACAGCAAGGATCATGATGGCAGCTTGGTTTCGTTCATCAGGCAAAACTGTGTGTACACAGCGTACCATGCGTCTCTGCATGCACCATACCCTGATATGTGCCGCCACGCTCTGCAGCCCAAAGTAGGAGAGAGGGTCGCAAGTATCAGACTTCGACCTGCTGGCTGGAGTTTCCCCCGTCAGGCACCCATCTTGTTCAAGCCGTCAGCCAATCTCCACAGCTTAATAAATAGTAACGTCTAACTGAGCCAGTTAGTTAGATGCATACACTTGGTGTAGTAGGATCTTTATTTAGTTTGATGCATACACTTGTTCTTTTTTGGTAGCCCTTTTGTAATGATGGCTGATGTTTGGTTTGGAAGAGAGAATTGCGTCTTCACTCTTTTGGCCTGCTTACTGCTTCTGTTGCACCCCCAGCCCTGGTTGCTGCTGCTGCTGTTTTCAACATACAATCAGTAGTATATTTCGTCTGTTGGTTGAATAAATGTGTTGTTAGAACGACAAACACAATGTTTTGAAAGTCATTGCACGGTTCGAGCCTTTAGTGCCCCGTACGGTACGTAGCGCATACTATTTTTCGTACGGAACACATTTTCCACTTGTTGATAACATGCAGCCCACTGATGAAGGCCCAATAGAGAAGCCCATAATTAACTGGAAGGGAGGCTCTCACATGAATCCGGCCCAGGTACATGCACATGGTCCCCTAAACATAAATAAGTAAGTAAATAAATAAATAAAGCTAAATGCTCATGCACCAGTTCTTTGGGAAAATAGGTAGCCCAGTATTTCTTTTTGAAGAATACCCAAGCTAGGCCTATTTGTTTTCTCCGAATTACTGGGCTGCAAATCTTTCAAGACGAGGAGGGATGCATTCCGGCCTGGCTTAAGAGTATGGTCAATGTCTGTTAAAAGTAATATCAAAAGGGGTTGAAAATTCCAAAAAAATTATAGCAAATGGGATATAAGTTTCTTTTTTTTGTTTTTGTTCTTCACTGATATCGTATACGTATTTCATTGGATTTAACATGACATAGTACTAATTTATTTTTAAATTTTTTTAGTATGGCTATTAATTTTTGGATTAAGAATATTTCGTTCCCCAGCAAAAATTTGCGAATTTTCAAAATTTCCCACATATTTAGTTAATTTTTTGACCCTGGTACTGACCAGAAAATGGCTAGCAATTCTAAAAATGGAAAACGGGCTGCAATAAATTCCATATGAATTAGAAAATGAGTAAAAATTATAAAAATAATAGCAAATGGGCTGTACACGCCATAGATTTCGAGGCTGACTTGTTTACGCAAGGCTTTGTCAGTGAACACACGATTCTAGCAGCAGTGACTGTTGGATGTCCATCCAACGGCCGACGTGCTTCTTCAATCTCTGATCTTCCTGCTCTAGCCGCCTAAACTAGCGCCGGCGGGACTGACTGCTCCCGCCTCTTGTGGCCCGCTGTGATGCCGTGTAGGCTTCCCTGGCCCACCCTACTCCCTCCGCTGGCCTGGCCGCACGCAATCAACTGCCTCCTTGTTACGCGATAAAAATGATTCCTCCCACTGACATCTGGGGCGCACCGGTTGGGAGGCTGACCTGTGGGCCTACTAAGTTGACGCGTATGCAGGGCTTGTCAACTTAGTCAACAAACGATTCTAGCAGCAGTAACCGTTGGATTTGAATCGAACGGTCATGCTGCTTCTTTAATCGCTGCTCTTCTTGCACCAGCCGCCCAAACCAGCGCCGGGGAGACCGCCTGCTCCTACCTCCAGTGGCCGGCTGTGCTGCCGTTGAGGCCTCATCGCCCCCTACTACTCCCACCGCTAGCCAGGCCGTGCGGCGACGGCATCCTCACACCGCAGCCGAACCAGTGAACCCTCGTACTCCTCTCCGCGTGGGCATGCACTGCCGCGTCTTCCCCGGCTCCGCGTCTACTTCCTAGGCCTCGCCGTCGTCCACCGCCTTGGTGCTCTCGGCGCGGCGTGGTCAACGTGGTCAACGACATTCCATCGGAAGAGTACTGTACGTGGAGAGGCCGATAGCTGGATCCACGGCCACATCCCAGTTTTTTTGTGATTTGCCAAGTAAGTCGCTTTGTCAGGCCTGTTGGGCTGCAAATCTTTCAAGACGAGGAGAGCTTTCATTCGGCTGGCCGAGAAAATGGCCCATCAGTAATGAGAAATGAGCTGTACATTTTCAAAACACATCAAACCGGCAATTAGTTTCAAATAACTTTTTTTTCATTTCGAGATTTTAAATTACATTAATTTTTATGCGTGGAGAATTTGTTGGATTTTATATTGATATACATTTATTTTTAAAATCAGTTTGAATCTGAGTCGAAATTTCGGGATTAAAAACAGTTCGGACCGCACCGAAATATGAAAAATTTCGTATAATTTTTTAACCGTGGCCACAATATGGCCTGTAACGCAAACAAAAAGAATATGGGCTCCAAAAAAACCTTAATAATTAGCAAATGGGCTGTAAATTATTAGAAATAATTGCAGATGGGTTGTATGCTGTTTTCCACCGATTTGAGGCTTTCCTAAAAAAAGGTTGACGCACAAGCACTGACTGTTGGATGTCCATCCAACGGCCGTCGTGCTTCTTCAATCTCTGCTCTTCCTGCTCCAGCCGCTCAAACAAGCGCCGGCGGGACTGCCTGCTCCCTCCTCCCCGCGGCCGGCTCTGCTGCCGCGCAGGCCTCACCGCCCCACCGTACTCCCATCGCTGGCCTAGCCATCCCTCTACTCACCCACACCTGCTGTTATTCTCCAGCGATGGCAGACGAACCAGTAAACCCTCGTACAGTCGTACTCTCCTCCGCGTGGGAAACAACTGCCGAGTCTTCCCTGCCTCCGTGTCGTTCCCTTCCTAGGCGTCGCCATCGTCCACCGCCCTGGTGCTCTCGGCACGGCCTGGTCAACGTGGTCAACGACCGACATGCATCTGAAGTGGACTGTACGTGGAGAGGCCGACAGCTGGGTCCACGGCCGCACGCAAGGAAATGCCTCCTTATTACGCGCAAAATAATGATTCCTCCACCTGACATCAGGGACCCACCGAAAGGGCCTCTTTATTTCGTGAAAAAAACGTTACCGCCGCTGACAGCTCGGACCCACCAGTTATATCTTCGCACGCAAGGAAGTGCCTCCTTATTACGCACAAAAAAAAGTCAATACTCCCCCTATTACCTGGGACCCAGTATAGTGGCGGGCTGTCTTGTGGGCCTACTAAGTTGACGGGGACGGAGGGCTTTGTCAACTTAGTCAATATGCACGATTCTAGCTCCAGTGACCGTACGATGTCCATCCAACGGCCGTAGTGCTTCTTCAACCTCTGGTATTCTTGCTCCAGCCGCCCAAAGCAGCGCCTGTCGTGCCGCATGCTCCTGCCTCCCGTGGCCGGCTGTGCTGCCGCGGAGGCCTCACCGTCCCCTACTATTCCCACCGCTGGCCAGGCCCTGCGGCGACGGCAGCCTCACACCATAGCCGAACTAGTGAACCCTCGTACTCCTCTCCGCGCGGGCTTCCACTGTCGCGTCTTCCCCGGCTCCCCGTCGTCCCCTTCCTAGGCCTCGCCGTCGTCCACCGCCCTGGTGCTCTCAGCGCGGCGTGGTCAACGTGGTCAAGGAACGACTTCCATCGGACGTGGACTGTACATGGAGAGGCCGACAGCTGGGTCCACGGCCGCAGCAAGGAAGTGCCTCCTTATTACGCGGAAAATAATTATTCCTCCACCTGACAGCTAGGACCCACCGGACGGGCCAATTTATTTCGTGAAAAAAAACGTTTCCCCTGACAGCTGGGACCCACCAGTTACATCTTCGCACGCAAGGAAGTGCGTCCGGGCAGAAATAAAAACGATTCGCCCCCCTGACTGCTGGGACCCACCAGCTACATCTTCGCAGGCAAGGAAGTGCCTGACAGTCGGGACACACCTGGTCGAAGCGTACGCAGCGTTGTCATTCTGGTCGCGAACGTGTACGTACATATATACTGGTGGATGTAGAGGCGCGCACGTGTCGTAGTAGAGGCGCGTACGTGTCGTAGCAGAGGCGCGCATGTAGCATGTACACGTACGTACAGCGGCTAGGGTGCAAGAAAGAAAATACGGCCACGTATGTGTACATACGGGCGGGGTCTCAAACGCCTACTCGCGCCTACGTACGGCCAGGGCTCGTGTACATGGCTGGGTCTGAACGGAGAAACAGCGTCGTCATCGTGTTCATGGGGAGCCAACCGGCTGGCTCGGAACGGAATGCGTCGTCGTGTTCATCGGGAGGACTTGGACGGAACAGCCGATGGAAACGAGGCCTGCCGTACCGCAGAACGGAGGAAACGGCCTTGTGTTCGACCGGCCACGTTTGAAATGGGATCCTGTTCATCGGGAGGGGTCTGGTGTACCGCAAAACGGAGGAAACAGACCTCCTACGGTCGAAACGGGGGTCCTGTTGATCGGGAGGGGTGTGGCGTACCGCAAAACGGAGGAAACGGACTTGTGTTGGAGTGCTACGGTCGAAACGGGGGTCCTGTTCATCGGGAGGGGTGTGGCGTACCGCAAAACGGGACTCCACGGGATACTGTTCATCTCCATCGTCGACCCCCTCCAGCCTCCACGTGCTACTGTTCATCCATCATCGACCTCCTCCAGCCTCCACCTGCGACTGTTCATCCACGGGCTCCTGTTCATCCAGCCTCCACCACATGCTACTCCACCGGCTACTGTTCAACCAGCCCTCTCCACGGGCTCCTGTTCAGTCACCCCTCCACGGGCTACTGTTCATCCAGCCCTCCACCGTCTACTATTCATTCTGCCCTCCACTGGGTGGTCCTGTTCATCCTGCCCTCCACGGGGTCCTGTTCATCCAGCCCCAACCGGCTCGATCGATCGGGGTCCTGTTCATCCACCCCCACCGGGAACAGTTCATCCAAACCCCCCCAGCAACGCTCACTGTTCATCCAGAGGCAGCATCGATCGGCTTCAGTTAGCAGCAGTAGCGAAGGAATTGCTCGATCGGGTTCAGTTAACAGCCATCGATTGATCGCTCGGGTTCAGTAACGCGTAGCCTGCAGTGCAATCGCTCGGGTTCAGTTAGAGCCCAATGCCTCACTCGGGTTCGGTCAGAGCCAATGCCTCGCACACACGCGCGTACGTGTACGAGAGAAACGCGCATCGCTCCGCCCCCGACTTCCCACTGTAACCGGGAACTCCCCGAAATTTTCCTCGCCCTCGCTTCTACCATGGTTTTTTCCGTCATGGACGGCCCAAAGAATGTCATGCAGCTGCGTCTCCGGCCCGCCCAGGACGAAAAGCCCATTTTCTGTCATGATTTTTTGTCATAGAAGTAGGAGCCCACCACATCTATGATGATACCGGGTTTTGTCACAATTATCATCATAGAAGTGTCATATGTATGACAGAAAAAAATTCGTTCGGCCCAAAATGTCATGGATGTGTCTTTTTTTTCTAGTGTTCCCCCCTCCAGGTGCCGGCGGCGGCGCCGTCCGTGAGGGGGGCCACACCCCGGAGACGCGTGCCGCCTCTTCAGACATGCCACCACACCACACGGTTGTGGTAGGTCATCCCATATAAATACTTGGGAGCAACGTCCCCTCCGTATAGACCCGATGCGGCTGTTTCCCCCATCCAGGTGTCGGCCGCCGCCGGCGGCGCCGTCCGTGAGGGGGTCACACCCCTCCGTATAGATTAAAAAAGTAAGGTATTTTTGCTGATATTAACACATGCTACATGTAAGTAAATTACATAATAATGCGTAAAAGAACAAAAAAATTCTATAATAAATGCGAAAAAACTATGCCGATGGCAAAGCCGTCGGCACAGATGAGGCCAGGGGCAGATGACCGGCGCGCCGCGGATTGGTGATGTGGCATCTATGCCGACGGAAGCCGTCGGCATAGGTGGTGGTCGGTGCGCCTCGGATCGATGCCGTGGCAACCGCATCTATGCCAACGGCCACCATCGGCATAGGTCAGACGCCGTTAGCCGCACGTCACGGGCGGGCCGCCGGGCCCGCATCTATGCCGACGACTATTATATGCCGACGGCGGTCGTAATCGTCGGTTAGGTCTAAGCCGAGGCAGAAAGGTGCTGACGGTGGCCGTCGGCATAGCTCCGGATAGCCCGACGGTCACCCTACGCCGACGGCCTTCTTTCAGTTGTCGGCATGTCCTGGAGTAGGCCGACGGTGGTCGTCGGCATATATTTGGCCGTCGGCACCGGCCCCTGTTCCGGTAGTGAGGTTTTATGGTTTTGCCCTCTGGAATTCTTGTGCAACATGACTTTGCACTAATTAAATGACTTTCAAAATTTTGGAATCAGGAAAACAAAAGGTTGGGTCGGGATGTCATGTTCACTACTACAAAACATGGCTTTCTACACGACTCTAGTACACAACTCCTTTTGCGGTTTTGAGCCGCCACTCTAGCCAAGAGTCGCTAATACTACTATTATTGAAGGGGAAATACACTTCGGTTCGTGGTTGTATATACACCCTATATGGGGATTTTTTTGAATAATTAAACAAAACGTCAAAATAGTTTAGCAGTCTTATTAGAATAAACTTGACTTACTTTTGCACTAGTATATAAATTTCCACGGAAAAAAACCAACGATTGACTTCACAGCAAAAAAGACAAAATTTATTTGCTATTATAGGTCACTATTCACACTATTTTGATCAAATTTTTGGCTTTTTTGAAAAGAAGTCAAAGGGGGGTTTTCTTTTTGTGAAATTTTTCTCACAATTACAATGTAAGGTCAATTTTATTTCAAAAATATTTTCAGAAAATTTTGACTTTTTGTTGAATTGCTAAAAAAATCCCATATAGGGTGTATATGTCCCCATAGACCAAAAGTTCCCCTCCATTATTGGAGGCGGTTTTTCACCACGTAGAGTTATTCCCAGTGTATAGTACTCAAGTATTGTTAGTTCAGGGATGGAATTTATTTTTTATTTTGCGGTCAGCCCTGCAAGCTAGACCAAACTCACATCAAAATCATTCTCTCTGTCCGGAATTAAGATACATCCGTTTGAGCGTCAAGTAATTCCGGACGGAGGAAGTAGCAAACATTCATCACATACACTTCATGATATATCACATACACATTACATTCATCTCCTATTGCATTCCAATATGATACAATTATATATTTTTTAAATGCATATGACCAACATATCCAACAAAGCTCTAAAATATAAGGAAAAACACAGTTCATCTTTTGCCACCACCCGGAGATCACCGCCGCCCACCTTGACCTCCAGGGAGCTGCGCCACCGAGGAAGGAACAGTCGGCCCACCCCCGACCCAGATGGGGCCCAAGGGGCCAAGATCTGGGCTGAGTGAGCGCCGCCAGCCACGCCCGCACCAGCACGCTGCCACGCAGCCAACGGCTGCGCCACCGCACCAAAGAACACCCAAGTCCACGGGAACCACGCCGCCGAGCCGGACTATCGCTGGCCGAGCTTCACCGTCGCCGTCAGGAGCCCCCATGCCACCCTCCGTGCGCATGGGGAAAGGCCGACCTGCCGCCGCTGTCAGTGTCAAAGCCGGCGGATCTCTGGTAGGGGGTCCCGAACTGTGCGTCTAGGATCGATGGTAATAGGAGACGGGGGACCCAGGTTCACTACAAGGAAAACGGCTATAGCTAATATGGACATTAATGGCGCACCAGATACAGGTACGCCATTATTGGCCACATTACTAATGGCGCACCTGGTGTGTGGTGCGCCATTACTAGTTTTGAAAAAAAAAGATAAAAAAATTGTTAGCAGTGGCGCACCATGGGATAGTGCGCCATTACTAGTTTTAACTAGTAATGGCGCACTATCCACTGGTGACTAGTAATGGTGCACTATCCACTGGTGCGCCACTACTAACATGTTTTTTTATATATTTTTTTCAAAACTAGTAATGGCGCACCACACACCAGGTGCGCCATTAGTAACCCTGGTTACTAATGGCACATTCTTAGGTGATGCGCCATTGGTAACCTGGGAGCAGCTAGATATTTTGGACAGCCACCTACCACACTCACTTTCCCCACTTCATTCTCTCCACCTCTACCAAGCTTGGTATCGGCTGCCTCCTCCTCCTCACCTCATTTGCACCATAGATTCACCCAAATTAAGTGGTTAGATTTCCTTTTTTTGATAGGTAAGTAAGGGGAAAGCTTTCTTTATGTTCTAGATCTACTTTTTTCTCCCTCCAACAACGTACACACTTTTTATGGACTAGATCTATGTATGTTTGTGGTGTTGCATATGTTTGTGTTTGCAGGTACCGGTATTTGAAATGCGATAGTGGCCAATATTCTGCCGGAATGTTGATTCATTTCCGTTTCGGCGAGAATTTGGCACTATGCATTCTTTTTGGTCCTATTTTTAGGCAAAGTCATGCCAATTTTTTTTTGTTCTAAAATACTGTTTTTCTCTACCTCGCAGGCGACCATGGTCCGCACGATGACCGAAGGCATCGTGAATAGGTTTTTGAGCTCTGCGAAGGCCGAGATGCTTCAAAAGAACGAGACGGAGATAAGATGTCCGTGTCGAAGATGCAAGCTGAAGAGCCTTATGGACCCGGATTCCGTACAGGTGCGGGACCACCTGCTCTTGCGTGGTTTCATGGATGGCTATCGGTGGCAAGGTGATGAAGATGATTATGAAGTCGTCCATGGGGGCCGGGCAAGAAATGAGGAAGGGCGGCAAGACAACCGCGGCGAGGGCGGGCGAGAAGACAAAGAATCTCCAGGACATGATCACGAAGTAGATGCAGTACACAGTCATCATGTAGAAGATGCCGGACATGATGATGAGGAAGATCAAGACGAATGGCATGATCATGAAGATGAAGATGCCGGAGCAGACGACGATGGACCATCGATGGGCTGAGTGCAGGACCCTCATATTCAAGAGCTGCTTATCAAGCAGACGGATAACGTAAGAGCTGCCGCCCGAGAGAAAGCCAAGCTGGATCAACTGGAGATAGATGCGGTTAGTCCATCGTATGAAGGATGCAGGACCGAGGATACCCGCCTGAAAGTAACGCTCATGGCTCTGGAGATGAAGGTAAAACACAAAATGACCGACGCATGCTTCGACGAGAACATGTCATTCTGGCACGAACGTCTTCCCAAGGGGAACATGTGCCCGACCAGCTTCGAGGAGGCGAAGAAAATCGTGTGTCCTCTGGATTTACTGCACGTGAAATACCATGTGTGCATCAACAATTGCATCATTTATCGGGACGAGCACGCGGAGTCTACCGTATGTCCGGTGTGCGGCGTCACTCGATACAAGAAGAGGAAGAAAGCTCCTCGAAAAGTGGTGTGGTACTTTCCGATCACTCCTCGTCTGCAGCGGTATTTCGTGGACCCTAAGCTAGCAAAGCTCCTGCGTTGGCACGCGGATAGGGAGGAGAAGAAGCGAGAAGATGACGGAAATGATCCGGAGATAAATAAAAAAGACAAAATGATGAGTCACCCTAAGGATGCGAGCCAATGGCAAGCGTTGAACTCCGAACACCCAGAATTTGGGGACGATCCAAGGAACATCATGCTGAGCGCGAGCACCGACGGAGTCAATCCGTTTGGCAGCCAGAGAAGCACACATAGCACCTGGCCTGTGTTTGTGTGGATGTACAACCTTCCCCCTAGTTGTGCATGAAGAGGAAGTACATTCACATGAGTACGCTAATTGAAGGGCCGAAACAACTAGGGAACGACATCAATCTGTATCTGGGGCTGCTGAAAGAGGAGCTAGACACGCTGTGGAAAATGCCAGCCAATACGTGGGACACCGCGGAGAAAGAATATTTCCCTATGAGAGCCGCACTACTCACGACGGTGCACAACTATCTCGGTTACCGATATGTCGCGGGGTAGGTGGTCCACGGATTTTGTGCATGCGCCATGTGCATGGATGACACAACGTATCGCCAACTAGATAGAGATCCCGGGTCTTCGAAAACCGTGTTCATGGGACATCGAAGGTGGCTTCGCGACGATGACTCATGGAGAAAACGCAAGGATCTGTTCGATGGTGAAACCTAACCCCGAAGACGCCCGCGTACGAGGAGCGGCGAGGAAATAGACAAGCTGTTGAAAAATTGGAAAGATTGCCCACCGCCGGGAAAGAAGCGAAAGGCGCCAGAGCCGGGAAAGAAGCGAAAGGCGCCAGAGCCGCTGCTGAAGGTATGGAAAACGAGGTATGTTTTCTGGGACTTGTCGTACTGGAAGGTCCTCCGTGTGCCTCACAGCCTTGATGTCATGCATATCACGAAGAACATGTGCGAGAGTCTGCTTGGTACCCTACTCAACATGCCAGAGAGGACCAAAGATGGGCAGAAAGCAAGGGCAGACTTGAAATCAATGGGCATCAGGGAGGAGCTTCACGCTAATGATGATGATGATGAGGCGAAGGACACGGAAAGTCGTCGCAAAGGCAAAAATGCCAAGAAGATCGGAAATGACTGCCCTCCCGCGTGCTTCACTCTAAGTCAGGAGGAGATCGAGCAGTTTTTCACCTGCCTCGTAGGAGTAAAACTTCCTTACGGTTACGCGGGGAAAATAAGCAGATACCTAGACTCAGCGAAGCAGAAGTTCAGCGGGATGAAGTCTCACGACTGTCATGTGCTGATGACGCAGATACTTCCAGTTGCAATCTGTGGGATCATGGATGCGCACGTCCGTGAAACGCTATTTGGCCTATGCAACTTTTTCGACGTCATCTCTCGGAAGTCGGTTGGCGTGAGGCAACTCAGAAGGCTACAGGAAGAGATCATGGTGATACTATGCGAGCTTGAGATGTACTTCCCGCCCGCATTCTTCGACGTTATGGTGCATCTGCTGGTCCATATCGTGGAGGATATCATCCAACTCGGGCCGACGTTCCTGCACAGCATGATGTCGTTCGAAAGGATGAATGGTGTCATCAAAGGATGCGTTCACAACATGTCACGTCCAGAGGGAAGCATAGCCAAGGGCTTTCTGACCAAAGAGTGCATGTCCTACTGCACAAATTATCTAGGCATCGAGAACCCCGATGGTCTGCCCGTCAACAGGCACCTCGGCAGGCTCGCTAGATGGGGTCACTGCGAGGGTCACCGCGAAATGCATGTCGACTTCGAGGGTCGACTCGCCGACTTTGAAAGAGCAAACCTAGTCGCGCTACAACACATAGATGTGGTCAATCCTTGGGTGGTAGAGCACAAAACCTTTATTGAGAAGACGTACAATGACTGAGGCCAACAGAGGACGGACGTAGATATAATCAAAGAGCACAACTCATGTTTAACGCGTTGGTTCAAGGAGAAGCTTCTGTCGTACCATTTACATGAGGATTCTTCCGCGGAAGAAAAACTCATATTCGCCTTGTCACAGGGCGTCGAGCACAACCTGATGACCTATGAGGCGTACGATATCAACGGCTACACATTCTACACCAAGGAAAAGGACATGAAGAGCGATGGTTATCAGAACTCCGGGGTAACGATGGAATCCTACACCGGTAACGACAAGGACAGATACTACGAAATGATCGAGGAGATCTGGGAGCTGAGCTACGCTGGAGAGAAGGTCCCGATGTTCCGTGTCAGATGGGCCAAGAGCGTCCTAAAAGAAGACTGGTATTTGACAACCATGGTTATACCCGAAGCCAAATCCAAGATCGCGGGCGCAAACGTCACCGCGAAAAATGAGCCATGGGTACTGGCTTCCCAAGTGGACCAATGCTTCTTCATTACCGACCCGTCAAAGCCCAGTCGTGTTGTCGTGAGGAGAGGCAAAAGGAAGATCATCGAAATGGATGGAGTCGCCAATGAGCAAGACTTCGACAAGTACGGCGACCTGAAGATGGAACATGACAACGACGATAAAGTACCATACACCACAAGAAGAAGCAGGACCACCCTACCTAAAGGACGTCCGTTCAAGAGAAGAACTCCATTTGCGAAAAAGAAGGGCAAGAAGATTGTGAAAAGATAGTTAAGATCAAATCACGACGTCTCGGCCGCGTGTGTGTGTGCCATTGGCAAGCTCAATTATTACATGTATCACTTGATTTCAACCATGTCATCGATCTAATTCTAAATCTTTGCACAATGCTTTAAATTGTAGTCTTCATTTCTCGATTGTTCTAGTCCTCTATCCAGTAACCTCTTTTGTTCAAAACAGTGGGGATTAATGTTTTCTTCTGGTATTTTAATTGTTTTTATTTATGTTTATTCTGGTAAAATAAAAAAAAAGTTAGTAATGGTGCACCAGGAGAAGGTGCGCCATTGCTATCAAGGTATTTATGGCGCACCCCTAGGAGGTGCGCCATTGATATACCAATTTTTATTTATGTTTATTCTGGTATTTTATTTTTCAGTGTTCCTTTTCCTGCTTAAATTTGCAAACATTTGTTGAAAATGCAAACATTTTTCTAACTCACAAAAAGTATTGAATTTGTTAATATTCTTTGAACTCATGAATATTTTTAAATTTCATGGGCACTTTTTGAACTCAGGAATATTTTTTCAAATTTGATGATATTTTTTCATATTCATAAATGTTTTACCAATTCACAAATGTTTTGCAACGCAAGTATTTGAAAATTAGTAATAACTACTTATATCGTAACATTTTAAAATTTATGGTCATTTTCTAAAAAATTATTACATGCAACTAAAAATCCAAAAAAAGTTAGTAATGGTGCACCAGGGAAGGTGCGCCATTGCTAGCACGGTGCTTATGGCGCACCCCTAGAAGGTGCGCCATTGGTATACGTATGTTTATGGCGCACCCCTAAAAGGTGCGCCATTACTAACCCTCCCCCCACTCCACTTGCTCCCCTCTCCCTCTGGCCTCTCTCCCTCCCTCGCCAGATCCACCTCGCCCCGCACCTAACCCGACGACCCCCGCGGGGCATGCCGCCGTCCACCCGCGCCCGCTCCATCGCCGCGGCCCTGCCTCCTCGGGCCCCCCCTCCCCACTTGCCCCCTCACGCTTCCCCTCGCCCTCTCCGCCCTCTCCTCTCCCCCAGAGCCCAGAAAGCCTCGCCGCCGTTGCCCCGTCCCGGACAACCACCTCTGCACATTGGTCGCCGGCCGCGGGGAGACACCAGCGTTGTACGAGCCGGGCAGCCACACGCACCCAGCCTCCGCGGCCCCGCCTCCGGCACCGCAGCGCCTCCCTCCCCGTCCCCGGAGCAGCCGCCCCTGCCCAGCAACGCCGCCGTCCGGAGCTACGCCGGCGACTGGTCCATAGGCAGGTAGCCACCACCCCTCCTTCCTCCTCGCTCCCCCTCCCTCCTTCCTATTGCATCCTCTGCCCGCTCAAAATCCCCCCCTGATTTCCGCACTGGATGAGCACCTGCCGTAGATGTTTGAGTCCATTACATGTCAAAGGATTTTTGCTTGGTAGGTGTTTGTGATAATGCTTGCAAGGGGCAAATGTTTACGAATTGTATGTAGTTTGAATCTTCTTCGGATGCGCAGATGCTTTTGTTTCAACATGTTAGTCTTTCCAGTTCCTCTTTCTTCTGTAGTTCATGCTGTGGGCACTCAACTAGGGTTAGATATAGCCATCTATTTTGAGTTTTGTTTGTTGATTTTGAGATCTTTTGTAGGGATTTTGATTTTGAGGTGGTGTGAGTGTTAGGGTTTTCTCTGCTTTCTTGGAGGTGCACTCGGTGAGGCTTCAGGTATGTGTTATTAATCACTTATTCTCTTTGTTTTTTTATTTATTTTCCCCTGTTATTTATAGATCTTGGTTAGGTATACCTTATGCCTTGTGTAGTATAGTTAATTTTCTGCTTGATTTTAGTTATCAGCATGCTTGTAGTTAGGGCTCCCCTCCTGTTATTTTTTTGATGAATCGCTAGGGGGCAAGCCGCCCCACCTGATTTTTTTTAATTTTGCCCCACCTGAATTATATTACTCAATTGCAATTAAGCAAACATGTTCAAGCTGGTTATCAGCATGTCTTGCATTTTGATCATGAGAAACAGTAGCATTGAAACTTACAATGGTTTTTGAACACCCACTATTAAGTAATAATAAGTCTATATTCAGATAAGCCTGAGCAGTACAGTAGCTAAACCCACTAGCAGCACTGCAGCAGCTAACTAAGCTGTATGCACACAGAGAAGAAAATTACTTTGACAGAACACCCACAAACACAACGGAACAGATATACAACAAGTTTGGTGGAATTCTGTTTCAAGAGACTGAAACTCAGTGTTGATTTGCCATGACACAAACAAAATGTTTGCTTGCATCAGAATTTTGCCCCGGGGAGGGTGGCATCAGATGGTGCCACATCATTTTGCCCCGGGGAGGGTGGCATCAGACACTACCATCTGTATTAGTGCAGGATCATTGTTAGGTCATGAGCCATTCAGGATTATTACTATGCAAAATAATAATGAGAGACTCACTAGCTTCCTTGGTTAACATTCTGGTTGTAGTACCGCTTCTTATTCTTGCTACTACTGCTGTTGTGTTGTTATCTGCTGCTGCTGGTTAAAGTTCTTTGGAGGGTATGAGAAGAAGCAGAGCATTCAGTTCTGGCAATTTCATTTGTTGTTGTGTTGTTATCTCCTTTGAGATGCTGCAGTTCATACGCACCTGCAAGAACTCTCTGGAGTAAAATCTGCTTGTTCATACCCCTTTCTCCTGAAATGTTGGTTAATTTCCATTTCGGTTGAGAATGGGGCACTCCTAGGTCAAGAAAATTAGCAAAGGTCATGCCCAATTTTCTTGACCTAGAAGGTGCCCGATTCTCAACCGAAACAAAAATTAATCAGCATGTATCTTGACATCAACCAACTTTCTGGATACATCCCTCGACAACTAGGTTATCTTGAGAACTTAGAGGAGTTGTGGCTTTGCTACAACACGCTAACAGGTTCCATCCCAAACTTCCTAGGAAATTTGACCAAACTCACAACCTTGGATCTTGAGAGCAACCAACTTTCTGGACACATCCCTCGAGAACTAGGTTATCTTGAGAACTTAGAAAAGTTGTTTGTTTGCTACAACACACTAACAGGTTCCATCCCAAACAACATAGGCAATTTGACCAAACTCACAGCCTTGTATCTTTGCAGCAACCAACTTTCTGGACACATCCCTCAAGAACTAGGTTACCTTGAGAACGTGGACTTGGACCTTAGCAACAACACACTAACAGGTTCCATCGCAAAACACCTAGGCAATATCACAAACATCACTCAATTGTTCCTTGACAATAACCAACTTTTTGGCGACATTCCTCGAGAATTAGGTTATTTGGTCAACTTAGAGATCTTGTTCCTTGATAACAACCAACTTTTTGACCAAACTTTTTTCCTATTTAGAGCGAACATGGCCAACTACGATGAGGCCGGCGGTTCGGGCAAGCAATTCTGGGAGCTGTCCCAGGAGATGGAGGAAGAACCTCACCGCTATGTAGACGCCGCGGAAGACACCGATCCCGACTACACAACCCCTAGTGGCATCGGGGATGACACCACTGATGGTGCCGCCGAGGATGCCACCACTGATGATGGCAGCGCACGCACAGATGGCAGCCAACCGAAGAGGCAACGGAAGGACCGGCGCCTGAACGTGCTCGGCACTGTCAAGGAGGAATTTACTGAAATGTCCTCCAATGGGCATCCAACGGCGCCCAAAGAATTAGTCAGTGGGTACGCGGGACAACTCGGGTGCATTCTCCGGAGCACCGTCTCGACCAACACCGAGAACCTAAGGCATCGTGGCCGAGGGAATTTGCGCAACCTCCTCTTCACGAAGCTGCACGAATGATACAAGTTCCCCGGTGACTTCGCAAACACACACCTCTCAGGGAATAAAGTGAACAGTGCCGCCCTCACAAAGATGAGCACAGCCCTGGCTAATTGGAGAGCCGCGGTGAAGAGAAGGATTCTAAGAGGTGATAGTTATGAGAAGATCAAGGAGACAAATCCTTCGATCAGCGAAGCTGACTACCTGGAGTTCAAGATCAAGTGCGTGAGCAACGCATCTGCGGAATCAAGGCAGTGGGGGAAAGATATGCGGGACTTGAACTTAGGGGTCCACAAACTCGGTCCCGGCGGTTATAGACTGGCGGAACCTATATGGGACAAGGACGACGCGGAGCGTGCCGAGCAAGGCCTACCGCCCCTCTTCGATAAATACCGTGACAAGCAGACCAGGAACTATGTCAGGGCCCGGTACAAGATGGACCCGGTAACAAAAGGAACTTACCACGGATCCAAAGACCAAGGCGCTTGAGCTTGTTCTGGTAAGGAATACACCCCCGCGTAATTAGCTCCATATGGTTGCATTCTAATTAATGAAGCCAAATTTCTAAATGGTTCACGTTCCTTCCGCAGGACACTGAAAGCAGTAGCGTGGGGTCGTCTCAGAGCTCCCCTTGGGACACCACTTTAAATAGGGCGTTGAACGTAATGAAACACAAGGATAAGTTCAGTAAGCCGTCGTCAGCTGGTCGTGTGGCCGGCAAAGGCTTGTCCACGAAATGGTCGGAATACTATAACGCTGGGCGAAAGGAGAGAAAGACCAGCTCGGAAAGCCATGAGCGCGAGGTTCAAGAACTCAAGGCACAAGTGGTGCGGATTCCGGAGATAGTCGAAGAGCAAGTGCGAGACCAACTGGGAGCGACGATCACCACCATTGTGCCTACCTTGATTGAGGGGCTGCAGGTGTGGATTGCGGGCGGCCAACAGGGGCCGCCCCCGATTCCCAGCTTCACGGGCAACAACTCGCATAACGCGCCGGTGGCGCCATTGGTGTCTCCGTCGAAGGCGGCATTGGTGTCTCCGGCGTCGGCGCCGGCATTGGAGCTTAATGCACCCGGGTGCGGGAAGAATACGCCGGCCGGCACCTCGGCAGCAAGCGGCCACTCCATCACTTGCACGCCCGCCGTTGGCGGTGCCTCGACATTAGCCGAGCTCGACGCCATCACGGTAACTAAGCCTCTCGGCCGATGACTTCATCTCCTTGCCTTTGACTGGGCATCCCTGACGCCCTACATGTTTTTGCAGGGCGCAGCCGACGTTCCATGCACACTCCTGCACTTCGTGGACGGCGAGTTGATCGATGTCGCCAAGGCCAGAATCGTTCAACCGGGCATCCGCGTGTTCCATGGTAATCCGATGCCACCCACCGTGTATAGGGTTCAACTGGTTCGGGTGCTGCGGGGCTGCGACGACTTGTTACCTCCGTATCGACCCCCTGGGACCGACGAAGATGATGTGATGACCCTCAGCGCCTGCATAAGCTGGTCCATGCTTTGGCCGAAGAGCCAGATTCGTTTGGGGGCGGGGGACACCACCCCACAGACAAAACCGCCAGTCGTGCCGGCGCCAAGCCATGGCAAGACCACCGCAACGCTACCGCCGCCAGCTGATCCGGACATGCATATGGCACAGGATTCGGACGACGACAACAGTACATTTACCAACGTCGATAAGTACTTCAACGAACATGGGTACGATGACGAATTCGTGGGGCCTCCTTCTCAAGAACCCAACCCTGCAAAAGATGATCGCGATCTAGCTGGTATCGCGGAGAAACCCAATTGCAATAGGCATCGTCTGGCGTTCAGTTCTCAGGAGACGCCTCTAGCTGCCGCCTTCACCGAGCCTTAGACAGCCGAGGTGCGAAATATTATCAGCCCCAACACACTCAAGAAGGTGGTCTCTGGGAAGAACTCGATCCCATTACACCAGAAGAAGCAGAAGGGACGGAAAAGAAAAAATAACAAGAGTGCGAGCCAGCCGGCACTGAGTACGATCCGTGCTCAGGACGGGCCACCTTCACCTAAGGATATCTCGAGGAGGGTGCATGTGGCGGGTAGGCCGATGCTACCGACTAATCTGCACAATGCTGCAACCGGTGCTATGCGGAGTCTGCATGACAGTGTTCTTTCTTTAGAGAAGCGGCGTCTCTCCGAGAATGATGTGGCATACCCAGTTTTTGTGGCCAAGGTGCCAGAGGGCAAGGGCTTTGTCGATAGCACCATCAGGGGTATGATCGTCCTGCGGTTTGATGACATCTTCGCTATGTTTAACCTTCATCCGCTCCACTACACCTTCATTCGGCTATTTTCGCTTAGTATGGAGATGCGGATCATTAGAGACAAGACCCCGGACATCGTGATAGTCGACCCCTTCTACATGCGTACCAAGATCTTGGGCAGCGCTGGGGACCGGCAAGTCGCGAGTTCATACCTTGAAGGCGTCATTCTGGCGAACCCAGATAAGGATAACTTCCTCGTGCCTTACTTTCCCGAGTAAGTCATCCCCTCACCGCCCCGTAAGATATGATTTCTTAGATTTCGATCATTCTTTTTTTCTAACATTCCGTGTTTTGTGCAGTGGCACACATTGCACACTCATCCTCTTAAGCCCGAAATATTCCATGGCCACGTATTTCGACTCGGACCGTCAGTCGAAGAAAGACTACACAAATATCAAGAAAGTTCTTGATGATGATCTCCCCGACTACGCCAAATCTGGAGGCACCTTCAGGAGGCCAAATTGTAGGTACGGCAAGTACGTGTTCACCCATGTAACAACGTTCCCCTGCGTCAAGCAGCCGCCTGGCGGTCAGAAGGATGCCTACTACGCCCTCCATCGCATGCGGGCGATCGTACGGGACCATAATCACCTTCTGCTACCAACTAATCTCAAAGATTGGGCCGCACGCTTGTCAGCAATCCAGGACGCGGACATCAGACAAGAATTCTTTCGCATTCAGTCGGAGTTTGCAGAAATCATCCATCAGGATGTCCTTCATACTTCGGGGCAGTTCTACCTCAAATATCAACCATCCAACAGTGAAATAGAAACAACGCTACAAATGCAGGCTGACAACGATCGTGATTTCATGACCATCACGAAAGACGGCGGCTTCATCCATGCTCCGGTCCCTGAGTCGAGTCGAAGTTAATGATGCTATGTAGTTCTGAAATATCGATTAGCTCATGTTGTAATTAAACTTTAATGAACTTGTATGTCTCTTTAGTATGGACAGTCCTTCAACTTATATGTAATCGATGCTATTTATTAGTAGGACCATGAATCGTGCTATTAATGTGTTGCTTTTCTCTTCCGATCCTTTTGTTGCATACTTATATATTGCTTATATATTGTCTGTGAATTTCTACTAACATTTTGTTTGTCTAGTGCATAGAGATGCCGTCGTATGTCGTGTACAAGGGTAAGGTTCCCGGAGTCTACGACGACTGGGAGGAGTGTCAGAGACAGGTTCACCGTTTCAGCGGTAACAGTTACAAAGGGTACACCACTAGGGTGGAGGCGGAAGCTAGATACACGCGCTATCTAGCGGGACAGAGGAGGGAGCGGAGGAGGAACCGGATGAAGACCAGTTTCATCACGATGATGCTCATCGTGACCGCAGCTCTCTTCTATGTGATGGTAGTTTAGATGATCAATATCAACTTTGTAATGTGACGACAAACTCGGCTAATATATATGATGAACTTTGCTAATGTCTCGAGACCTAAACTTGGCTAATGTTTGAACTTTGTTCGCTATTTCGAATTTGGAGACTAATATGATGAATTCTATTGTGTGATGTTTATATTATGTGTTGTGTAATGTGTATTTTGTAACCTTTGCAAATACCAGATATTTTGTAACCTGTGCAAATACCAGAAAAGCAAAAAATAATAATTCCTAATATTCATAGTAGTGGCGCACCATATTGAGCATTAGTGGCGCACCAGGGCTAAATACCAATGGCGCATTATGGGGCATAGTAATGGCGCACTTGGGGGCATACGTGAACGTAAATATGGCCCCCTAGGAGGCATAGTAATGTCGCACTGTTGGACATAGTAATGGCGCACTGCCAGGTGCGCCACTATTATCTGGTATACTAATGGCGCACCTTTGTTACTAGTGGCGTGGTAATAGTGGCGCACCTATAGTGCGCCATTAATGGCCAAAATAGGTGCGCCACTAACAGGCCTTTTTCTAGTAGTGGTTCGGGCCCTCTCTATGGAGGTAATACCCTACTTCCTGCTTGATTGATCTTGATGAATATGAGTATTACAAGAGTTGATCTACCACGAGATCATAATGGCTAAACCCTAGAAGCCTAGCCTGTATGACCATGGTAATGTGTATCGGTCCTTTCCGGACTAACCCCTCCGGTTTATATAGACACCGGGGGGATCTAGGGTTTACATGGAGTCGGTTACATAAGAAGGAATCTTCGATCGCCAAGCTTGCCTTCCACGCCAAGTAGAGTCCAATCCGCACACGAGTATGGTCTTCGGTCTTCATGTCTTCACAGCCCATCAGTCCGGCCCAAAGGATAACAGGCCGGACGCCCGAGGACCCCTTAGTCCAGGACTCCCTCAGTAGCCCCCGAACCAGTCTTCAATAGCGAGGTATTCGGCACACATATTGTCTTCGGCATTGCAAGGCGGGTTCCTCCTTTAATGATCTCCAAGTAATGTATTCGGCCATTGACCCGATGTCGCCTCCTTGGCTTCTGAGCGTCAAATAATCTCTGTCTTCCACGTGTCGAGCGAATGCGGAAGTGATACGTCTCTGTCGTATCTACTTTTCCAAACACTTTTGCCCTTGTTTTGGAATCTAACTTGCATGATTTGAATGGAACTAACCCGGACTGACGTTGTTTTCAGCAGACTTTCCATGGTGTTATTTATGTGCAGAAACAAAAGTTCTCGGAATGACCTGAAACTCCACGGAACATCTTTTTGGAAAATATTAAAAATACTGGAAGAAAAATCCACGTTAGGGGGCCCACACCCTGTCCACGAGGGTGGGGGCGCGCCTGCCCCCCCCCCCCAGGGCGCGCCCCCTGCCTCATGGGCCCCCTGACGCTCCACCGACCTCAACTCCAACTCCATATATTCACTTTCGGGGAGAAAAAAATCAGAGAGAAGGATTCATCGCGTTTTACGATACGGAGCCGCCGCCAAGCCCTAAAACCTCTCGGGAGGGCTGATCTGGAGTCCGTTCGGGGCTCCGGAGAGGGGAATCCGTCGCCGTCGTCATCATCAACCATCCTCCATCACCAATTTCATGATGCTCACCGCCGTGCGTGAGTAATTCCATCGTAGGCTTGCTGGACGGTGATGGGTTGGATGAGATCTATCATGTAATCGAGTTAGTTTTGTTAGGGTTTGATCCCTAGTATCCACTATGTTCTGAGATTGATGTTGCTATGACTTTGCTATGCTTAATGCTTGTCACTAGGGCCCGAGTGCCATGATTTCAGATCTGAACCTATTATGTTTTCATGAATATATGTGAGTTCTTGATCCTATCTTGCAAGTCTATAGTCACCTACTATGTGTTATGATCCGGCAACCCCGAAGTGACAATAATCAGGACCACTCTCGGTGATGACCGTAGTTTGAGGAGTTCATGCATTCTCTATGTGTTAATGCTTTGGTCCGGTACTCTATTAAATGGAGGCCTTAATATCCCTTAGTTTCTGATAGGACCCCGCTGCCATGGGCGGGTAGGACAAAATATGTCATGCAAGTTCTTTCCATAAGCACGTATGACTATATTCGGAATACATGCCTACATTATATTGATGAATTGGAGCTAGTTCTGTGTCACCCTATGTTATGACTGTTACATGATGAACCGCACCCGGCATAACTCTCCATCACCGATCCAATGCCTACGAGCTTTTCACATATTGTTCTTCGCTTATTTACTTTTCCGTTGCTACTGCTACAATCACTACAAAACCCAAAAATATTACTTTTGCTACCGTTACTGTTACTTCCATATTACTTTGCTACTAAATACTTTGCTGCAGATACTAAGTTATCCAGGTGTGGTTGAATTGACAACTCACTTGCTAATACTTGAGAATATTCTTTGGCTCCCCTTGTGTCGAATCAATAAATTTGGGTTGAATACTCCACCCTCGAAAACTATTGCGATCCCCTATACTTGTGGGTTATCAAGACTATTTTCTGGCGCCGTTGCCGGGGAGCATAGCTCTATTTTTTGAGTCACTTGGGATTTATATCTGCTGGTCACTATGAAGAACTTGGAAGACGCTAAGACAACAATTTATCCCTCAACTACAAGGGGAGGTAAGGAACTGCCATCTAGCTCTGCACTTGATTCACCTTCTGTTTTGAGTAAGCTTGCGACACCTAAACCTGCTTCTGCTATTCGTTCTGATATGTCGCATGTTATTGATGATGCCACTTCTGCTATGCATGATACTTATGATGAAACTACTTCTATGCCTGATACTACTGTGCCACTTGGCGAATTTCTTGATGAACAACTTGCTAGGGTTAGAGAGAATGAAATTATTGAAACTGATAACATTGATGAAAGTGATGATGAAGACTCCCCCCCTAATAAATATGAATCGCCTATTATTCCTGAGGGTTATGTTCTGGAAAAAGAAGCTGCTTTAGCTATTTTAGCTTGCAAAGATAGATACGAGCTCAAGAGGTTATTAGCTAAATGGAAGCAGCAATCTCTTAATGCTAGAACGAAACCTGACCCTGCTTTTGCTACTTCACCTATCTGTGTTACTGATAAGGATTATGAATTCTCTGTTGATCCTGATATAATTACTTTGGTTGAATCTGATCCTTTTCATGGCACATCTTACTAAATTAAATGATATAGCCACCCTGTTCACTAATGATGACAAATCTCGCTACATATATATCCTTAAAATATTTCCGTTCTCATTAAAGGGTGATGCTAAGATATGGTTTAATTCTCTTGATCCTGGTTGTGTGCGTAGTCCCCAGAATATGATTTATTACTTCTCTGCTAAATATTTCCCTGCTCATAAGAAACAAGCTGCTTTAAGGGATATATATAATTTTGTGCAAATTGAAGAAGAGAGTCTCCCACAAGCTTGGGGGAGGCTTCTCTGATTACTTAATGCTTTGCCTGATCATCCTCTTAAGAAAAATGAAATACTTGATATCTTTTATAATGGACTAACCGATGCTTCCAGATATTACCTGGATAGTTGTGTTGGTTCTGTTTTCAGGGAAAGAACACCGGATGAAGCTGAAATTCTATTGAATAATATGTTGACCAATGAAAATAATTGGACACTTCCTGAGCCAACTCCTGAGCCTATTCCTAAACCAACTCCAAAGAAGAGAGGTGTTCTTTTTCTCAGTCCTGAAGATATGCAAGAGGCAAAGAAATCTATGAAAGAAAAAGGTATTAAAGCTGAAGATGTTAAGAATTTACCTCCTATTGAAGAAATACATGGTCTTAATTTATTGCCTGTTGAAGAAATATGTGATCCTAATCCATTACCTATTTAAGAAACTCATGGTCTTGATAACCCGACACAGGTAGTAAAGGTAAATTCTCTCTATAGATATGATAAAGCTGAAATCCCTCCTACTAAGTTTGCTAGCCAATGTTTGGATGAGTTTGATAACTTTATGGTTAGGCAAGAAGACTTCAATGCTTATTTTGGTAGATAATTGAAATACAATTCCGATACGCTTGAACACTTGGGTGATTATATGTCTAGAGTTAAAGGTGAACTTAAACTCATTAGTAAACATACTTCTATGGTCACCACTCAAGTAGAACAAGTACTTAAAGCTCAGAATGATTTGCTCAATGAATTGAATAGTTTGAATAATGATTATGCTGTTAGAGTGGCTACTAGAACTGGTAAAATGACTCAGGAACCTTTGTATCCTGAAGGCCACCCTAAGAGAATTGAACAAGATTCTCAGAGAAATAATATTGATGCACCTAGTCCTTCTAAAAAGAAGAAAAAGAAAAATGACAGGACTTTGCATGCTCCTAGTGAACCTATTGCTGAACAACCTGAGAATCCAAATGATATATCTATTTCTGATGCTGAAACACAATCTAGTAATGAACATGAACCTAATGAAAATGTTAATGATGATGTTCATGATGATGCTCAACCTAGTAATGATAATGATGTGGAAACTGAACCTGCTGTTGATCTTGATAACCCACAATCAAAGAATCAATGTTATGATAAGAGAGACTTTGTTGCTAGGAAAAATGGTAAAGAAAGAGAACCATGGGTTCAGAAACCCATGCCTTTTCCTCCGAAACCATCCAAGAAAAAGGATGATGAGGATTTTGAGCGCTTTGCTGAAATGATTAGACCTATCTTTTTGCGTATGCGATTAACTGATATGCTCAAAATGAATCCTTATGCTAAGTATATGAAAGAGATTGTTACTAATAAAAGAAAGATACCGGAAGCTGAAATTTCCACCATGCTTGCTAATTATACTTTTAAGGGTGGAATACCTAAGAAATTAGGAGATCCAGGAGTACCAACTATACCATGCTCCATTAAAAGAAACTATGTTAAAACTTCTTTATGTGATCTTGGAGCCGGTATTAGTGTTATGTCTCTCTCTTTATATCGTAGACTTGACTTGAATAAGTTGACTCCTACTGAAATATCTTTGCAAATGGCTGATAAATCAACTGCTATACCTGTCGGTATTTGTGAGGACGTGCCTGTTGTGGTTGCAAACGTTACTATTTTAACGGACTTTGTTATTCTTGATATTCCCGAGGACAATAGTATGTCTATTATTCTTGGAAGACCCTTTTTGAATACTGCAGGGGCTGTTATTGATTGCAACAAAGGCAACGTCACTTTTCATGTTAATGGTAATGAGCATACGGTACACTTTCCGAGGAAACCACCTCAAGTTCATAGTATCAATTCTATTGGAAAAATTCCATCGATTATATTTGGAGGTTTTGAATTTCCTCTTCCTACTGTCAAGAAGAAATATGATATTCTTATTATTGGGGATGTGCATATCCCCGTTGAGTTAACATAGTGTTATTCGAAATTCCTCCAGTTCCATGTTATTCGGAATGAGTTTGTTAACAAGACTTGATCAACCTTGTTAGTGGATTCCTTTTGATGAGCATGAGATGGATGAAACTAGAAGCACAACCTTCTGTACCCTCTCTCTACTTTCTGTTATTTAGTTGAAATAAAGTAAAAATAGTAAAAAAAAATTGTCTGTTTTCTGATTTATCCGTGCAATATAAAAATACCCCGAAAATAAAAGTTCTCCAAATGCCCTGAAAATGGAATATGATTTTTTATGGAATATTTGAGAATATCTGGCACTGAGAACATAGCAGGGGGAGCAAGCACCTGGCCAGGAGGGTCCAGAGCGCGCCCCCTGCCTCGTGGGCCCATGGTGGCTCCCCTCCACTTATTCCTGCACCCACACACTTCTTCTTCCTCCCAAAAAAATCACCATCCAGCTCAAGCACGAGTTCTAGCTCATTTTGCTGCGATTTTCGATCTCCATGCTCAAAGCACCTCTCACAAAACTGCTTGGGGGGATTGTTCCATGGTATGTGACTCCTCCATTGGTCCAATTAGTTTTTGTTCTAGTGCTTTATTCATTGCAAACTTGTGCTTCCTAGGTGACCATGTTCTTGAGCTTGCATGTCAAATTTATATGGTTCCAAGTGGTTCTAATGCTTGATAAAGGCTCTAGGCACTTGTAGGAGTAGTTGCTATCAATTTTGTTGAGCTTGGTTTACTTTTATTTGAAGTTACTAAAAATTTCAAGAAAAATCAGAAAATAATGAAGAGATTTTTAGGGGCTCATCGAGCCGAAGCTCGAAGGAAAAGCAAAGTGAAGAAGCACAGAGGCCCAAATATAATTTGCCTCGCACCGCGGAGGTTCGGCCGTGTGAATGGCCTTCCGATGATTTCTTTAGAGAAGCCGAGATTTATGATGATTTTTATGAATTGGCTGAGAATGCAGGTCTCACCGACTTCCTCCGCGACCAACGCAAACAGTAGCTCTTACTCACCAATACTTTTGTGCAAAACTTCTACTATTATCCTAAGGAATCACCTCCTTCAGTAGAGTTTCATTTATATGATGTGGTTAAGAAGATGCCACTAGACGAATTTTGCAAGATTTGCAAAATACCTTTTGAGGGTAGTTTAGATGAACCGCATCGTAAAGATGTGGATGGGTTTATTGACACTATCACTGTGGGGGAAACCAGGAAGGTTTCCGATGCAAGAATCACTAGCATAAATTTTCCTGTTTTACGCTACTTTGCCATATTTGCTAGTCGTTGCTTAATTGGTCGCGAAACTGTGGAAACCTTAGTGTTCCTGATATTATTATTTTGTTCCATGGTTTATTCTGCGATAACACTGTTAGTATGGGCGGTATTATTGCCAAACGGTTAAGTCTGAACTGTACAAAGGGCCCCATCTTTGGAGGTATTTATGCTTCACGCCTTGCTGCACACTATAACATACCTATTAGGCACTATGAAAAAGAAGGAAAATTGCTGCCCACTGCTTATTTAGATTATAAGAGTATGGTAGCACATGACTTTATTGTTAAGAATAGGGAAGGGGCGCTTAAATACAAATAGTTCTTTGATAAACATCACCCTGAGACTATTACCTTGCCTGCTCCCTCCTTGTTTAATTTATCTGAAGGTCTGTATCTCGTTCCGTTGGCGGCCATTCACGCCTACCGGAACCCTACACCAGCCACGGAGCCGGAACCACAATTTGAACCTCCACAACAGTCTAACTACCAGTGGGATCCGGAGATGATTGCCAACTAGTGGCAGTCAGAGTCTTCTTCATCTCAGTACGACCCCGGCTACAACTTTGCATACCTGTCAGGCCATCCGTGGCAATAAACCAACTTAGGCCAAAAGCCTAAGCTGCGGGGAGTACGTATTTCCCACCGACATTACATTTATGTTCACACACTCATTGCTAGATGTCAGTGCTCATATTTTTTCACTGTAATATCCATGCTAGTTTATTTTCCTTTTTCTTGCTTTCTTCTTGTGTGTTTAATAAACTTTAAGAAAAACCAGAAAAATTAGTGTAGCTTTTAGTTAGTTTACTTTTCTTGTTGTAGTAGTAATAATTAAAAAGAAAACCCAAAAAGATTTCCCATTCTTCTTTTGCTTGTTGGGAGCTTTCCCGTGTAAATAGTTTTATTTCTTTTCTTTGGGGGTCGATAGGAGAAGACCATGATTAAATTATTGAAGTGGCTCTTATATGCATTATTGTTGATTTAACCAAGAGCCCATATTGCCTTGTCTTCTCTTGTTTATTGAATGCTCGCAGATTCCAGCTTAGTCCAATGCACGTGCACTCTAATTATTATTCACATCGTTCGGTCATGCAAGTGAAAGGCAATTATGACGATATATGATGGACTGACTAAGATGAGAGAAGCTGGTATGAACTCGACCTCTCTTGTTTTTGTAAATATGATGAGTTCATCGTTCCTGATTCAGCCTATTATGAATAAACATGTTTGCAATGACAATTAGAGATCATAGTTGCTTATGCCATGCTTGATTAGCTATGAGTTATAATGGTTTACCTTGCGTGCCAACATGCTATTAAAATGGTTGTGATGTGGTATAGTGGGGTGGTATCCTCCTGTGAATGATTTAAGTGACTCGACTTGGCACATGTTCACACATGTAGTTGAAACAAATCGACATAGCCTTCACGATATTTATGTTCATGGTGGATTATATCCTACTCATGCTCGTACTCAATGTCTATTAATTTTAATGCATGTTCATGACTGTTGTCGCTCTCTAGTTGGTCGCTTCCCAGTCTTTTCCTAGCCTTCACTTGTACTAAGCGGGAATACTGCTTGTGCATCCAACCCCTTCAACCCCAAAGTTATTCCATATGAGTCCACTATATCTTCCTATATGCGGTATCTACCTGCCGTTCCATGTAAATTTGTATGTGCCAAACTCTAAACCTTCAAATGAAATTCTATTTTGTATACTCGAATAGCTCATGTATCAACTAGGGTTGTCCGTATCTTCCATGATAGGCGGGTTATTCTCAAGAGGAGTGGACTCCGCTCCTCACTCACGAGAAAATGGCTGGTCACCGGGATGCCCAGTCCCATGCTTTATGCAAACTAAATCAAAATAATTGCAAACAAAACTCCCCCTAGGACTGTTGCTAGTTGGAGGCACTCGTTGTTTCGAGCAAGCCATGGATTGATGCTTGTTGGTGGAGGGGGAGTATAAACTTTACCATTCTGTTTGGGAACCGCCTATAATGTATGTAGCATGGAAGATATCGCCATCTCTTGGTTGTTATGTTGACAATGAAAGTATGCCGCTCAAAATATTATTTATCTCTGTTTCAAAACCGAGCTCTGGCACCTCTACAAATCCCTGCTTCCCTCTGTGAAGGGCCTATCTATTTACTTTTATGTTGAGTCATCACCCTCTTATTAAAAAGCACTAGCTGGAGAGCACTGCTGTCATTTGCATCCATTACTATTAATTTATATTGGGTATGACTATGGCTGGATCTCTTTTACCATGAATTACAATGTCTAGTCAGTCCTTGATCTTTAAAGGTGCTCTGTATTTATGTTTTGCGGTCTCAGAAAGGGCTAGCGAGATACCATCCTGTTATATCATATTATGATTGTTTTGAGAAAGTGTTGTCATCCGAGATTTATTATTATCGCTCGCTAGTTGATTATGCCATTGATATGAGTAACATGAGACCTAAGAGTTATTGCGAATGTGGTTAGTCATAATCTTTGCTGAAAACTTGAATGCTGGCTTTACATATTTACAACAACAAGAGCAAACAGAGTTTGTAAAAGTTTTTCTTTATCACTTTCAGTTTATCAACTGAATTGCTTGAGGACAAGCAAAGGTTTAAGCTTGGGGGAGTTGATACGTCTCCGTCGTATCTACTTTTCCAAAAACTTTTGCCCTTGTTTTGGACTCTAACTTGCATGATTTGAATGGAACTAACCCGGACTGACGTTGTTTTCAGCAGACTTTCCGTGGTGTTATTTATGTGTAGAAACAAAAGTCCTCGGACTGACCTAAAACTCCACGGAATATCTTTTTGGAAACTATTAAAAATACTGGAAGAAAAATCCACGTCAGGGGGCCCACACCCAGTCCACGAGGGTGGGGGCGCGCCTGCCCCCCCCAGGGCGTGCCCCCTGCCTCGTGGGGCCCCTGGCGCTCCACCGACCTCAACTCCAACTCCATATATTCACTTTCGGGGAGAAAAAAATCAGAGAGAAGGATTCATCGCGTTTTACGATACGGAGCCGCCGCCAAGCCCTAAAACCCCTCGGGAGGGCTGATCTGGAGTCCGTTCGGGGCTCCGGAGAGGGGAATCCGTCGTCGTCGTCATCATCAACCATCCTCCATCACCAATTTCATGATGCTCACCGCCGTGCGTGAGTAATTCCATTGTAGGCTTGCTAGACGGTGATGGGTTGGATGAGATCTATCATGTAATCGAGTTAGTTTTGTTAGGGTTTGATCCCTAGTATCCACTATGTTCTGAGATTGATGTTGCTATGACTTTGCTATGCTTAATGCTTGTCATTAGGGCCCGAGTGCCATGATTTCAGATCTGAACCTATTATGTTTTCATGAATATATGTGAGTTCTTGATCCTATCTTGCAAGTCTATAGTCACCTACTATGTGTTATGATCCGGCAACCCCGAAGTGACAATAATCGGGACCACTCCCGGTGATGACCGTAGTTTGAGGAGTTCATGTATTCACTATGTGTTAATGTTTTGGCCCGGTACTCTATTAAAAGGAGGCCTTAATATGCCTTAGTTTCCGATAGGACCCCGCTGCCACGGGAGGGTAGGACAAAATATGTCATGCAAGTTCTTTTCCATAAGCACGTATGACTATATTCGGAATACATGCCTACATTATATTGATGAATTGGAGCTAGTTCTGTGTCACCTATGTTATGACTGTTACATGATGAACCGCATCCGGCATAATTCTTCATCACCGATCCAATGCCTACAAGCTTTTCACATATTGTTCTTCGCTTATTTACTTTTCCGTTGCTACTGCTACAATCACTACAAAACCCAAAAATATTACTTTTGCTACCGTTACTGTTACTTCCATATTACTTTGCTACTAAATACTTTGCTGCAGATACTAAGTTATCCAGGTGTGGTTGAATTGACAACTCAACTGCTAATACTTGAGAATATTCTTTGGCTCCCCTTGTGTCGAATCAATAAAATTGGGTTGAATACTCTACCCTTGAAAACTGTTGCGATCCTCTATACTTGTGGGTTATCAGGAAGGTCAGGGTATTTTTGTAAATAACACCCCATCCATGCAAGGAAGAGCGCCTATTTAAAGAGATTGGATCCTAGCACCATTCGACGCTACGCAGAAGAAATCCTTGGAGACTGCTTAGGAGAAACCATTCCAGCATGGCTAGCATTCCCAGCTCCTCCGCTCGTTCCAGCCCAGAGAAAGGCGAGTGGGAGAGGTGTTCTGTGTCTCATAGCCAATTGGCGAAGTTTCAAACGCAGGGATTTCTTCCCCCTGCAGATCTAGTCCCTGTTTGATCAGGGCTAGAAGTTGTGGAGGAAGTTGTTCTGTCTCGTCCCGCGCAATCACGAAGGGTCAATATTTGAAGTGGGCGGAGCCGAAGTATGGCGCGTCGCCGATACCGGATATCCATCTGGCACACCAAGGAAGGCACCTGAAGAATGGCCCTCCGAATGGTTCTATATTGAGGACGTCGCGCTTCCCGACCCGGTTCGAAAGGGTCTTCCTGAATTTGTGAGCGTCCCGCTGAAGAAACGCCACAGTTGGCGTCCCCGGAGCCTTGAAGAGGAAGACGGCGCGGAGGTTCGTTAGCTGATGAGCAAGATAAAAGAGCTCGCTCAGTCCGTACTCACAGTAATCGAGGTTATGGCGATCTCCATAGCGCGAGGGGTTCAGCCGCTCCAATACAGAGGGCTTCCAATGTGGCACTACAATGGGGAGGATGACGCCTCCCGCTGCGGCCGGAAAGCTCCGGATACCCCTGCCGCTTTGGCTAAGATATTAGCCGAGCTGTTCAAAGGGGAGGAAGGGGAATTTCTTCGCATCAAACTCAGAGACGGGTACTCTATTTATAACCCTCCCAGTTGGGTAAGCCCCAACCCCTCTGTCTTTACTCCTTCCATCTCCGGATTGCCTTTGATAAATTTTAAGTTCGTTTGCTTATGACAGCACTGGCGAAAGCTCACTGAGGGACTTCATAGTCCCGCCCCACAGCCGGAGAACCACGACTGGGAGCTTGATCCCGGGTTTGAAGAGGATCCGGATATAATCGTGGTGCTCGCGGAGGGGGTGTTTTACCAGACGAGCTATGATGGCACAGAAGTGGCCATCACCGCCTGGCCTTCTTCCTGCTTCATAGGTAAGTAATCAGGAAACACCTTCTCTGAAAGGGTACTCTTACACTGCCTCACCCACCGCATTGTCGCGCGTTCTACAGGGGAGGCGTTCGACGATTCAGAGGAGATCGGTTCCTGCGCCGGGCAGGCCTTCGAAGAGGAGGGCCGGTGAAGGCACCGTCGGGCCTTCATCGAGGAGGTACGGATAAATATGTTTTTTAGTGGCCGTATCCAACTGTGACCTGTGCGTCTGTTTGATTACAGGAAGAAGGTTCGCCGAACTGTGTCCGGGGGTCCGGTCGGTCGTGCTCCCGACAACCGGGATTTAGGTCCAGTCGGGGAGACTGGGGCCAATGTAGGAACGAAAACGGACTGCCCTTCGGCCGAGGGTTCGGACAATATGTCTGTCACCAACTTGGAGGTAGAGAGCGCCATGAATCATCGGCGCTGCAGGGTTGTTTTACGAGACCCGAAGTTCTCGGACGAGGCATTCAATGCCTTTAGCTCGGGCGACGCATACATCCGAGCTGCTCGAGACGGGCTTAGAAAAGCCACAAGGCAATATCTGACAGATGTGCAGGTAAGCTTCTTGTCGAAAAAGAATAGCCATATGCCTGTAGCCCCCGAGACTGAAAGCAGTTGGCACAACTGATTTAAGGATCGTTAGAACAACCAGGTCCTCACAGAGAAGAACGGCCTGCTATCCCAAGAGCTGGAGCAGTGTCGGGCGCAGCTAAAAGCTGCCACCGCCGAACTGGAGAACTTCAAGAAGTCATCTTCTGGTAATGTTCCCCTCCATCGAGGAACAATGATTGTGTACCAACTGTGCGAACGCCGCTGCTGATCGCGTAGTGGGGTCGTCTGATCAACTTGAAGAGAAGTTGAAGATCGCCCAAGAGGGAGAAAAAGAGGCGAAAAGGCAACATGCCACAGACGTGCGTGTGCTAACCCATGTCAGAGACGATAAAAACAAGCTACAGGATTCCAACACTGCATTGCGCGAAGAGTTGAAAGATGTTCGAGACCAGCTAGCCGATTCCGTGAAGGAGAACAAAAAGCTGCGGGGCGGTATCTTCAGTATGTATCCGAACTATTTGTGAAGTAGCACAGAGATAAATGGGACTGATATAATCATGTTTGCAGGTGTACTGACGGGCCGTCCTGAAGAGGAGGTGTCCGGATCATCAAGTGATCTAGTGCAGAGGCTATCACAAGTGCACGAGCACGCTCGGCTCCTTATGGCCGTCCGACTCCCCTCCAGGAAGTATGGAGGAGCTTGTAGAGCTGTTCAAGGGAGCGCGGCGGCGTATCCGACTATGGAAGATATCGGCCTGCCGAGAGGGTGCGCGAGAAGCATGGGCCATGGTGAAGACGCGATATACCAAGCTGGACCCGAATCACATGGCCCGGGTTGGACCGCTAGGGTCAAATGGGGAAGAAATTCCCGTTAGTTTAGTATATGACCAAGTAGAGGTGGCCGCCAAATATTCCCAACATGATTGTAAGTTAGACCGCCTATTGGACGGTGTAGAGGGGGAAGTGTTTGAGTCGAAGTGACTATGTACTTTCCTTTCCCTGTGTAGTTCTAGCTGAATTGTATAGCATTTGTCATGGCAGACATTTTCGCTTCAACCTCCGGACTCAAGGGTGCAGAGTGTTTCCAGATACCCTCACGGCCGAATAGGCCGGGGCATGCCTGGAAAACTAGGCGTAGGGGTCATAGTTGCTTGAACAGACAAGTTGTATTATGCTAGTTATGTTATATTACATTTAAGTCGTAAGAACCATCTTCCAGAGAGAATAGTTCCATTAAGGGTTCCTTTCCCTAGGTGTGCATGTATTAATGTACATGTTCGAGTTGTGATGGAAAAATCACCGTTTATGTAACTTCTGGGGGTTACCAATGGAGTAATTGCAAAAAACGTCTTTAATTCACCGACAGAATATTCCCTTAAGAACGCTAGCTTTCGGCTTCACCCAGTCTGAGGTACACATCCGGATGACCCGGCAGTAACAATCGCAGAGGTGCTCCCTTTATGCCCTAGCCGCACGGGAACGTAGGGCATAAGCACAGGAGCCAGGCAACCCAGCTTGGCCAAAACTTAAGTCATATCGATGCATATAGTGGCGAAGAAAAGATACATATGGAAGAACTCATATGTCAGGAGCTTGATGCTCGAAGAATAATGATAAAAAGCTTCTATCCAAGAAGCCCCCAGGTATAATGGACATACTTATTTGAAATATCTATGTGTTAGCGGTGTGCGGTCTAGCCGTACCAAAACTTTAAAGTGAAGAGTAAAAAGGGTAATCGGAAAAGAGAGAAAAATAATGGAAACTATAGGGGAGAAGGAGACGAACAAGGAGTTCGGCGCTAGGCATAGAATCTTCTGAGTCTGGCCGCGTTCCAGGGGTTTGGCTCGAGGCGATTGTCTGATGCATCACGAAGACGGTACTCTCCTCCGGTGAGAACTTCGTCAATTATGAAGGGACCCTCCCATTTGGGCTTGAGCTTGTCCTTTTTCTTCTCCGGCGGGCGTAGAACGAGTTCGCCAACATTGTAAGTATTGGCCCGTACTTCTCTACTTTGGTATCTTCGAGCCTGCTGTTGATAGAATGCTAAACGGGATTTTGCGACATCGCGTTCCTCCTCCAGGGCATTTAGGATGTCCTGCCGATCGAGCTCGGCTTCTCTCTCTTCGTACATACGCACTCGAGGTGAGTCGTGAATAATATCGCAGGACAATACGGCCTCTGCGCCATACACCATGAAGAAAGGTGTGTATCCGGTAGTACGGTTGGGCGTGGTCCACAGCCCCCAGAGTACGGAGTCAAGCTCCTCAGCCCAGTGCTTGTTTGATTCTTTCAAAGACCGCACTAGTCTGGGCTTGATGCCGCTCATAATAAGACCATTGGCTCGTTCGACTTGACCGTTGGTTTGTGGGTGATAGATGGAGGCGTAATCGAGTTTAATACCCAGATTAGTACACCAGGTTTTTACCTCGTCGGCTGTGAAATTGGAGCCGTTGTCGGTGATGATGCTGTGTGGGACACCATAACGGTGCACAACACCGGATATGAAGTCAATCACCGGGCCGGACTCAGCCGTTTTGACCGGTTTAGCCTCTATCTACTTAGTGAATGTTTCCACCATAACCAGCAGATATTTTTTCTTATGGCTTCCCCCTTTAAGGGGTCCTACCATATCCAGTCCCCAGACCGCAAAAGGCCTAGTAATGGGGATAGTTTGCAAGGCAGTTGGGGGCATGTGGCTTTGGTTGGCGAAGAGCTGGCATCCGACGCAGCGTTGGACAAGGTCCTGTGCGTCCGCTCGGGCTGTCGGCCAATAAAACCCAGTGCGGAAGGCTTTGCTAACGAGGGCCCGAGCTGCGGCGTGGTGTCCGCCGAGGCCAGCGTGAATTTCCGCTAAAAGCTGCCGCCCTTGTTCATCGGAGATACATCTTTGAAGTACTCCGGTAGTGTTTTTCTTGTAGAGCTCTCCGTCGTGGACCTTGTAGGCCTTCGAACGCCTGACAATGCGGCGAGCCTCATTCTGGTCGTCGAGAAGCTCCTTCCTATTAATGTAGGCCAAGAAGGGTTCGGTCCATGGGGCAATGACTGCCATAATGAGATGGGCCGACGGCGTTGTTTCGGTGGCTGAGCCCCCGATGATATCAGTCTGTTCGGAATCTGGGGTTGTGTTCGGATCTGAACTGTGGTCGCCGCCCTCCCCCTTGCCACACCACGGATGGCTTGAAAAGCCTTTCCAGGAAGATGTTAGGTGGGACGGGGTCGCGCTTAGCGCCGATGCGAGCCAGGACGTCCGCTGCTTGATTGCTTTCTCGGCCAACGTGATGAAATTCAAGTCCTTCGAACCGAGCCGACATTTTTAATACGGCATTGCGATAAGCTGCCATCTTTGGATCTTGATACGTCTCCGTCGTATCTATAATTTTTTATTATTCCATGCCAATATTATTCAACTTTCATATACTTTTTGGCAACTTTTTATACTATTATTGGGACTAACATATTGATCCAGTGCCCAGTGTCAGTTCCTGTTTGTTGCATGTTTTATGTTTTGCAGAATATCCATATCAAACGGAATCCAAACGGGATAAAAACGGATGGAGCTTATTTTTAGAATATTTGGAAAATTCCAGAAGAAAAATACGCGCAAGACGGTGCCCGAGGTGGCCACGAGGCAGGGGGCGCCCCTGACCATCGTGGGCCACCCGTAATTGTTGGCAAATAATTTTTTGATCTATATTGATCCGTAGTCTAAAGAAGAAGGAAATAGAAAACTGACTATATTTTCACCAAAATATAAAGCTCAGTCATATTCATTAAACAACATCTACTACAACCATCTATTGAGATATTTAAGTTTGACTAAAACATGAGACTAACACTATGTCTAGCTATCATGTTCTGATTGACAAACAAATTAATTGCTTGTAGTACGCCTACCGGTAACAATATAATTGATGTTTTAACCACGAGATAGAATGGTGGGCTCCCCCGACTTCCTCATCACATTCTAAGGCCATCTCCAATTCTTTGGCGCCCAGTCTTCCAATGGTAGGCGCTAATAACGTGCTCTTCATAAATTATAAACAAAGGCCCAGCCATCTCAAACGGGGAGCCGAGCGCTCGGTGCCCAAATTTGCGTCGATGCCGGACCAGGCGTTGGGAAATAACATCGTCACTACCAATCTACCAAGATTAAATTCCTATCGCCCTTTCCTAGCATCTACATGGCCTAATGTGTCTGGGGATCCCTGAAAACATATATTGTACTTTAAATCGCCAGTAGTACATATAAAGTGAGCAGGGCGTTTTGGCTCAATTAAACTCAAAAATAGAAAAAAAAAATAAAAGAATTTTCCTAGCAAAAAATAGGATTTCTTGACGAATGACATAAGTGGTATCTAGGTAAAAAAAATCAATGCTAATGTTGAAACTTTTTAGAGCACTGTTTTTGGTACTGCAAATTGGTCTTTATATTTGTTCTCATTAATGAATAACACCAGGAGTAGCATGTATAGTAGCATGATGAAATCCACTCAAAAAATTAGCATCATAGAAATTGCAAGAAAAGGGAAACTTGATTTTTTATGTTTTTGCACACACGCATAGATGACGAGGACCAACAATTACTTATAGAGAAGTTGTTCAGACTTCGGAATAAAAAAAAGGCATCATATAATCAACACGCGTGTTGTTTGTTTCACGAGGCAGAGAAATTAGTCGTCGGTCAGGTCTTGCTTGATGTGTTTATTAAGCTGGCTGGATCCGCCGCTGTTGCCACGCTTCCTGCTCTGCTCACGCGACCTCTCCATCATCTCCTCCATCTTGGGAGTCCGGTACGCCCGGGGCTTGCTCGCCGACTGCAGCTCCACCGCCGAGGCTCGCTGCTGCGAGTGCGAGCTCATGCCGGCCAGAAGGGCCGCGCGCCCCGTCTGCTGGTACTCCCGCCGGTCGCCCACGCGGGCGCTCAGGTCGCGCAGCTCCTCCTTGATCGCCTCACACGTGGGATCATCTCCCGCCATCCCCGGCGCCGACCGCTCCACGGCCTTCAGCCGGGAGTCCAGCATCCGTGCCGCGCCGGCGTGCTGCCCTCCTTCAGCGGCATCCCGTGCGGCCGCGATGTCCTGGGTCGCGGCGAGGCAGACGCGCTCCCGCTCCACCTCCATGCACGGAGGCGGCAGGTCGGTCAGCTCCAGCGGCCTCTGGATCACCGCCGCGGGTGCGGCGGCGTTGGCGGCCTGCCCTGTCGCGGCGTCCTTGTAGGCGCAGGTCACCTTCACCAGGCGGGTGCCCGACTCCGTGGGCCGGGCTCTCGGCACGTACACGAGCACCAAGAAGCGCCTCTCCTCGCCGTCGTAGAGCTCGCCGACGTCGATGGAGGCGGCGCGGCCGTCGACGTCCACGTGGTTGCCGTAGCAGCCGGACTTGACTTCCTGGACGCGCACGCCACGGTGCAGGCACGTGACGGTGATGCGCGCCTCCTGCACGGCGACCGACAGGAGCCCGCCGATGCACTGCGCGAACGAGTCCTGGATCGCCGCCTGGTTCCCGACGAAGGAGAAGGTGCCGCCCGTGGCCTGCGCGATAGTGTGCATCCCCAGGGCGTCGTGGTCGGTGCCGAAGCCGAACGTGTGGATCGGCCCGGGCCGGCTCCCAGCGTCCTTGAACGAGGGTGGCACAAGGTCCATGTAGTTCTTGCCCCCGAGGTACGAGTCCTGGCCGTCGGAGAGAAGGATCATGCTGGCGACGGAGTTCTTGTGCCGGCGGCCGACGAGCACCTGGGCGCCCACATGGAGGCCCTCGCGGATGTTGGTGCCCGCACAGGCAACAAGGGACTCCACCGCCAACTTCGCCGAGGCCTTGCCGGCGTCCGACATGCGCGCGAGGCAGGTCAGGCGGGCCGCCCGATCGGAGAAGGACACGACGGAGAGGCGATCGGCCGGGCCGAGTTGATCGATGACGAAGGCCATGGCCCGTTTCAGCAGAGCCAGCTTTTCGCCATCCATGCTGCCGCTGACATCGAGCACGGTGACGAGGTCGAGCGGCGCGCGCGCCACGTCGGCGGGCGCCCTGGCGTGGACGAGCACCGCGAACTTGTCCCTGGACGCGCCCCTCCCGATGGCCGGGAACTCGCAGTGAGTCTTGAGGACCAACCCCCGGCCGTTGTTCGCCAGGGGTTTCTTGTCCTCCACCGGCTCGTCGTCTTGGTAGTACGCGGCAGTCGGGGCCGGGGCCGGGGCCGGCGGCGGCACGGCGAGCCAGGGAAAATTGGTGTGCGACATCGATGTGCCAATAGCTAGGGTTTGGTCGGTTTCGTTGGCGAGATGGATATGAATCGGCCTGTGCGTGCCTAGCCCAACTGCCGGAGTATATGAAAGGAAACTGATCAATAAAATCTCCTATAATTGCGTAACTGGCTCCATGCATGCAGGGACAACCCAAAACATTTTCCCCCCAGGATATTTTCGATAGCTATGGCTCACACGTGATCGTGGCGTAGACGAGAAGGAAAATTTCAGAAAATAGGTAGATGGCAGTTTTGCCCATGGGTATGTATACCCGCGGGTACCCTACCCTAAAATAGTGGGCATGGGTAAGACTTGGCAAGATTTGATACCCATGGGGTAAGTAGGAATTGCTTGTATGACTGATTTCAGAAGTGCCTCACGTCTTGCACAAGCTAGAAGCTTCTCCGACCAACCCTGTATTTTTCCACGAGCTCTTTCACCAATGTGCTCAAAAGTCCCACTCGTAAGGCACCCCACAGCCGCGGGCAAGCCCAGATATTTCTTGCTGAAGGCCTCCACTTGAATATTCAGTGTCACCTTTAGAACTTGCTTCACAGTACCAGGAGTGTTAGTAGAAATGAGAATGGAACTTTTGTCACGATTAACACGCTGACCTGAAGCATCTCCGTATATCCTTACACTAGTGCAGAACCGGGCTGTATCACCGGTTCGTAAGGTAACCCGTACTAAAGGGTGGAGACTAAAGGTCCCCCCTTTAGTACCGGTTCAACACGAACCGCCACTAAAAGCCCCCCATGTGGCACGGGTCAGGGCCGGGGGCGGGGAGAACTTTAGTATCGGTTGGTAACACCAACCGGTACTAAAAGGTTGGGGGTTTTGGGTTCATGATTTCTTTTTCCTTTAATTTTGTGTTTTTTATTTAATTCTTTTTCATTTTCTGGTATTTTACGATACTACATATTATACACGTTATGCATATATATAAATAGAACTCCTCGTAGAACCGATCATATATATATATCATCAAATGTCTCGCAACCACCATTAATTCACACATACACATGTATATATATACAATTAGGTATATACAATTTCTCCTACATGTTGCCTTCGGAGCCAGTAGCATTTGCCTTGGCGCCTTCGGAGCACGATGACAATTGGGAGTGGTTCATGGGGCATGTGGCATTTGCCTTGGTTCCTGCGGTAGCGGGTAATGGTATTCTCCTTTGGGATCTATGACCTGGTCGAGCAAAAATCCCGCTATTTCCTCTTGAATTGCTCGTACGCGCTCCGTTGGTAGGAGCTTATCCCGCACCGAATTGAACTGTTAAGAAAGAGATCAATATGCATGTATTAGTTGTGTGATTAGATATCGATAATGATGTAAAGATTGTGAATAGTGTTCTGGCAAATGTACCCATAGCTGTCTATCATCTTTGGTCCTTTCGGACGCCATCATGCGAATGTTCTCGCAAACATAGTATGCACATAAATCAGTCCCCGGCGCCTGCTTCATGGCCTTTACGAGAATATAGAATTCAATCAGATAATAATTAATCAAGCATGATAATTAATGGTATTGAAACTAGAATTAAAGAGATGGTAGCTAGCTAGCTAGTACTACTTAATTACTTATCTTGGGTCGAAACCTATACATCTTTTCTTTCCATGGGCCTGAAACCTCTTTGATGAATTTTTGCCAAGCCCTGCCCGCCGGCAAAGAAAATGAATAAAGGAGTTATTAATTTGTTGATATCAGAAAATTATGAACTAAAGAGGCCGACATATAGTTCAATAATGATTGAAATTACCTGTTGACTATCCCCTTCATGATTGAGTAGTCTTTAGGTTCTTTAAGTAGTGAGTCCAGTACTTCAACTGTTCCTTCTTCAACTTGAATGATTCACAAGATCTAGTGGTACCTGCATGCGCATACGTTTGCATGTATAAATTAAGCGAGCATGTGCATAACACTCATCAACTACCCTAAACCCTATACACTTATTAACATCTAGCTATTAAGCAAAAACAGAATTTATACTACAAGACAATGTGACTCACTGGAAGTTGTAAGGAAGTAGTATATCTCGATTGGTATTGAGGCGCTTCAAGAACTCTAGCATGTTTTTCTCTACTTCTTGTTCATACCATTCATATGTCCATGTCTCTTCATTAATAGTATTTGGGTCAATGAACCAATGCCATAGCGTCCACCTTTTTTCATTTCATACATCTTCATCCTGCATAATACCACACAAAAGAATAAAGTGAGGATAATTACAGGTAATGATCAACGAGAGCACTACAGCTAGCTTGAGACTTAAATTATAGAAAGAAATCACTTACAGACAATAGCAACTGATAATAGATTTGTCGAGTGCGTCTTGATTGAATAACTGAAACAGTTCTGTATACTCAACAGACAGAGCTGTCTCATGGAAGTAATGCTCTTCCTTGACTTTCACCATGAGGGACTCTCGATTGGTAGTCTCGGTAATTTCCATGTACCATTGATGCAATTCATACATTCTCGTTGAGAGCTTCTTAACCTCCTCAGGCTTGACCATAGGTTCGCCCCGGACATATTTCCGTTTTAGGTCCTCCTCTCTAACGTATCCATGGGCTCGATCTTTAGGAGTTGTCCAACAGTGATACCGAGCTCTTCAGCCTGCCTTCTATGCTCGTCGGTTATTACCAGCTGACCGGCGCCGATACCCGCATGTGTTGGTACAATGAGTGGGGCGATTGATTGCACCGCCTGTTCTCCTAGCTGGGGAACGGTTTTCCCGCTTCTTTTGGCAGCTGCTTGGCTCGAGCTCGAGCTCGACTCCTTCTTTTGTTGTGCTCGATGTGCCTTCCTGATTTGCCGCTCATAGTCTGAGTCAACAGGCTTGGGAGCTGGTGGTTTAGCCATACGAATAAAGTGGCCAATCTTATCCTCAGACACTTTCTCCTTTGGCGGCGGTGGCGGTTTTGGTCCAAAATGGGCGTCCAATTGGGCCCTCACTTCGGCTTCATTTTGCTCGTCGGTCATGTCGTAAGGCCTCATCGGAAGAGGCGCGAGGCTTGGACCATATTGAAATTGCTTGCCTCCGCCTGTACCTCATGTGACTCGACTTGTACCGCTACACACCATAGCTGCGGCGGCTCTCTTCCGCTGTTGCTGAGGCGGCGAAGACGGCTGATGTGGCTGACTTGGAGGAGGAGTGGGCTGACGCGGTGCCGGACTTGGAGTAGGAGGAGTGGCCTGACGCGATGTCGGACTTGGAGGAGGAGGAGGAGTGGCCTGACGCGTTGGCGGACTTGAAGGAGCAGGACTCTACTCAGGCGGTGGCTGATGACTTGGAGGAGCGGGAGTCTGCTGACGTGGTGGCGGACTTTGAGGAGTCGGCTGACACGATGTCGGTGGCCTTTGAAAGATGATGCAATCCTTTCTCCATAGGATGATACGATGTATGGCCTCTCCCAGTGTGTGCTCCTCGTCACCTCCAGGAATGTCAAGCTCTAGCCCCGAATATTGGTCCACCACTTCATCAACCACGACACGGGCATAGCCAGCTGGAATCGGGTTGCAATGGAAGGTTGCTTCAGGGGGATTTGTATAAGCAACGACGTCCGCCACCTTCTTGGATATGTTCTTCATTTTGAAGTGTAGCTCACAATTAGTGTTCTCCATGATGTCATCCACAGGGTATCTATCTAGTAGTGCGTCGCCCGGGGCGGAACCCACGCTGCTTCTCAGCATGGATGGGATGGTGGTATCCAATGCTGGATCATCTGCTAGCTGCTGCCGCTGCTGAGACCCCCTTTCTTGGCTAAGTGAGTCGATCTGCTGCCGCTGCCGCTGGAATTTGAGTGCCAACTCTGCGTGCACTGATTCTAGGCCTTTCAGGGGTTCTGCTTCCTGCTTCCTCTGCTCCTCCTCCAGCTTCCTCTTCTTCTCCTCCTTCATCTTCCTTCTCGCACGGCTTCTGTAGTCGGTGTTCCAGTCCGCAAACCCCTCATAAAATGGAACAACGCCTTTGCCTCGTGTTCTTCCCGGGTGTTCAGGATTTCCCAGGGCGCGCGTAAGCTCGTCGTTCTCTCAGTTGGGCGTGAACACCCCCGTTCGAGCCTCTTCTATTGCAACAAGTAACTTCTCTTCGGCTCCTTTAAGACTTGCCTTCTTTGAAACCTTGCCTGTCTTCGGGTCCAACGGCCCCCCATGCGCATAGAACCAAGTCCTGCACCTGGGGGCCAGCTCAATGTAACTGGAATGACCTCTGCAGCCAGCATCTCTTGCTTAGACTTATCCCACTTAGGCATTGCCACCGCGTAGCCACCTGGCCCCAGCCTATGGAACCGCTCCTTTTTGCAGCATTGGCTCTGTTTTTTCTCGACCGTTCCTTAGATAATTCCGATTCCTTGAATTTCACGAAAGCGGGCCAGTGATCTCTTTGCTTCTCCAGTGTTCCCTTGAATCCTGGAGTCTTCTTTCCTCCTTCGACGTACTTGGTCCATATAGTTTTCTTGTGGTTGTTGAATGCAATTGCCATCTTCCTAAGAGCAGCGTCCTTGACTTTATGCACATCTGCATATGTGAAATGATCTGGTAGGGTGAAATGTTCCATGAGAGATTCCCAAAGCAGAGATTTTGCTCTGTCGTCGACAAAAGTAAGAAATGGACGTTTCTTTGCTGGCTCTTTCCATTCTTGAAGGGAGATCGGGAGTTGGTCCTTCACAAGAACTCCACACCGACGAACGAACTTGATACGTCTCCAACGTATCTGTAATTTTTGATTGTTCCATGCTATTATATTATCTGTTTTGGATGTTTAATGGGCTTTATTATGCACTTTTATATTATTTTTGGGACTAACCTATTAACCGAAGCCCAGTGCAAATTGCTGTTTTTTTGCCTATTTCAGTGTTTCATAGAAAATGAATATCAAACGGAGTCCAAACGGAATTTAACCTTCTGGAGAGTTATCTTTGGACCAAACGCAATCCAAGAGACTTGGAGTGGACGTCAAGGAAGCAACGAGGCGGCCACGAGGTAGGAGGGCGTGCCCAGGGGGTAGGCGCGCCCCCACCCTCATGGGCCCCTCGTGGCTCCACAGACCTACTTCTTTCGTCTATATATACTCATATACCCCAAAAACATCCAGGAGCACCACGAAACCCTATTTCCACCGCCGCAACCTTCTGTACCCATGAGATCCCATCTTGGGGCCTTTTCCGGCGCTCCACCGGAGGGGAGTCGACCACGGAGGGCTTCTACATCAACACCATAGCCTCTCCGATGATGTGTGAGCAATTTACCATAGACCTTTGGGTCCATAGTTATTAGCTAGATGGCTTTCTCTCTCTTTGGATCTTAATACAAAGTTCTCCTCGATTCTCTTGGAGATCTATTCGATGTAATTCTTTTTGCGGTGTGTTTGTCAAGACCCGATGAATTGTGGGTTTATGATCAAGATTATCTATGAACAATATTTGGTTCTTCTCTGAATTCTTATATGTATGATTTGATATCTTTGCAAGTCTCTTCGAATTATCAGTTTGGTTTGGCCTACTAGATTGATCATTCTTGCAATGCGAGAAGTGCTTAGCTTTAGGTTCAATCTTGCGGTTTCCATTCCCAGTGACAGCAGGGGCAGCAAGGCACGTATTGTATTGTTGCCATCGATGATAAAAAGATGGGGTTTATATCATATTGCTTGAGTTTATCCCTCTACATCATGTCATCTTGCTTAATGCGTTACTCTGTTCTTATGAACTTAATACTCTAGATGCATGCTGGATAGTGGTCGATGTGTGGAGTAATTGTAGTAGATGCAGAATTGTTTCGGTCTACTTGTCATGGACATGATGCCTATATACATGATCATTCCTAGATATTCTCATAACTATGCGCTTTTCTATCAATTGCTCGACGGTAATTTGTTCACCCACCGTAGAGTTTGCTATCTTGAGAGAAGCCACTAGTGAAACCTATGGCCCACGGGTCTATCTTCCATTATATTAATCTCCCGTTAATTAGCTATTTCTGTCACTGTTTATTTTGCAATCTTTACTTTCCAATCTATATCATAAAAATACCAAAAATATTTATCTTATTATCTCTATCAGATCTCACTTTTGCAAGTGGCCGTGAAGGGATTGACAACCCCTTTATCGCGTTGGTTGCAAGGTTCTTATTTGTTTGTGCAGGTACTAGGCGATTTGTGTGTAGTCTCCTACTGGATTGATACCTTGGTTCTCAAAAACTGAGGGAAATACTTACGCTACTTTGCTACATCACCCTTTCCTCTTCAAGGGAAAACCAACGCGTGCTCAAGAGGTAGCAGAACTTGTTCGCAATGTTCTTAGGCGCGATTGGTTCGCCATTAGTTTTGATGGCATCGATGTTGTACTTTACGCCCTCCTTCAACTTTTTGGCCGGGCCTCGCATTGTCCTGCTGCTTGTAGAAGATTTGTTCGATCCGGAGGGCTGAAAGAAGAAAATCGATTTGTTAATATATCTTCAAATCATTTAAAACAGGCGATGATCACCAGATGCCTGCTTATATAAATATACCTCGCCGGTCTCTGTTATTTCAAGATCAACATTTTCTTCATCGTCATAATCATAGTTCATGACTTCATCAATTTCGTCGTCGTGATCCAATATCATATCACCCTCCCCGGTATTGTTCAGATATTGGGAGCCGTCATCTGATTCATTCTGATCATCTGGCCCGCGAGGGGAGCGTATGATCTCGAATAGGACCTCTCTCCTTATCTGCCGGTATTGTCTGCCATAGCTTTTATTTAACTAATCCAGAAGAAGTATAAAACAATTTAGTATTCAAATTACAATGCATGCATGAAATCAATAAGGAAAAACTGAATCGTAGTACATAATATGCATCAGCCAATATAATCTCGAATATTATCGAATAATATATATAATCTTGAATACATCGTGTTGAATAATATATATAATCTCGAATACATTGTCTCGAATATTATATATCGAATGCATCACTAGCTAGCTAGCTAATAAAGATCGAATAGTACAGAATAATCTAGATCACTCGCGGTTCCTGAGCCGCGGGCGGTGGACGCCCAAAGAGAAGGAACCGTCACAGGATCATAGCTCGGGTGAGATCCCAAAAGAACCTGCCAGGTATTGGAGAACCTAACGTCCATAGCAGCCATGTAGAGACGGACGTGCTCGTCCTCCTCCCTGACACGGCGACGTTCCATCTCCGGCGGGGCCGGCTCCCTCCACACCGAAAGTGGCCCACGCGAACGCCACCAAAGGAGATCAGGGTCAACGACGAGACCCAGGGCCGGGTTTCTCACCAAGCGGCGCCCCCTGAAGGTAGCACCTCCCAGTGCTAGCCCGGCGGAGCCTAGTCCCGGACATGGGTTCTCTGAAGCAGGACGTCATCGCGAACGGGTCGACGGCGAGGATGCGGGTTGAGCATCTTCGAGAACAAAGACTATATGCAAATGTAACATTTTTAAAATGATTGGATTGTGATTTCTTATATACAAATTCATCTAACATTTGACATTTGACATTAATCTAATCTAATTAATTAATTCATCTAAAACCTTTGTATAAGAAACAGAAAAAACTAAAAACTTAAAACTAAAAACATCTACTATACATGGTCAAATGTTTTCTATGCAACTTTTTTGCTAAGCTAGTCATCTACTAGCTAAGCCATCTACACTATCTAGTGCAAATTTAGATACATACATACATACATATATTGTATACATACATCATACATTGTATTCATACATGCAAAAAAAAGATGAACAAATTTTGTGTGTGTGTGTGTGTATGTGCGCGTGTGTGCACCTACGGCGGCGCGGCAGCCTCGATTGGAGGGAGGAGATGGGGGGAGGGGCTCACAGCGCGGGCGAGGTCGAGGCGACGGCGACGGCGAGGCGAGGGGACGGCGACGGCGAGGCGAGGGGACGGCGACGGCGAGGCGAGGGGACGGCGACGGGCCGGTGCGGCGACGGGGGCGGCGACGGGGACGGGCCGGCGATGGGGGCGGCGTGGAGTCGACGGGGACAACACGACGGGGACGGGGGCGGGGATGGCGACGGCGTGCGATGGGGGCGGTGACAGGGGGAGGCGACGGGGGGGGGGGGGCGACGGGGTCGAAGAAGCAGAGGAGAAGAAACTGAAATTTTTGTAAGTGTTGTTTATATAGAAGGGGCCTTTAGTACCGGTTGGAGCCGCCAACCAGTACTAAAGGTCAAATTTGGCCAGGCCAAGCGGCGGGAAGCGGACACCTTTAGTACCGGGTGATGGCTCCAACCGGTACTAAAGACCACCCTTTAGTACCGGTTGGGGCCACGACCCGGTACTAAAGATGGTGCGCTGCCAGACGAGGGGCGCAGAAGTTTAGTCCCACCTCGCTAGCCGAGGGGCGTCCGCACTGGTTTATAAGCCCAGTGCGGTAGCTCTCTCGAGCTCCACTCTATAGCAGGCTTCTGGGCCTAAATTTGCCGCGCTGCCCTGTGGGCCCGCTCAGCCTTGAGGGCCTGCATCAAGGCCCAAGGCCAAGCAGGCCCACAGGACAGCGCACAAATTTTTTTACTTTGTTTTTTCTTTTCTTCTTTATTTATTTTCTTTTATTTATTTCTAAATTGTTTTTGCTGTATTTAGAGTTTCTTTGTGAATATTTTTGCTTTAGCAAAAAATTACAAAATTTCTGTTAGTGCTAGTAGTTTTTAAATTTGGATAGTTTAAATTTGAATTATTTGAAATTTTTGTGAATCACTAGTTTGTGAATAACTTAACTTTAAAAATAGATTTTTCAGTGATTCTTTTTTCTTTTGTTTAATATTAGTGTGTTTTATTATTATATTCAGTTTGGTAATACTTAGGTTATTTCAAAAATGAAATGCCTTGTAACAGATGAGTTTTCGTCCGAAATCCTGATACTTCGAAAGAGATTGTCCATTTTGTACACGAAGTGCATCCAGTTTTATCCCTCTGTACTTTTTTGCACATGTTATGGGGTGAAATGATGATACCATGCCAACTTTCAACCTTTTCAGAGTACATTTGAAGTGTTTTTCAATTTCAGGGTCATTTAGCTAAAAAAATCAGTAAATGCATGAAAAATAGCAAATGAAGTCAGAAAGAGTTGAAAATTGATGACGTGGCTTTGAATGGTGAATACTGAACGCACAAAAAGTCTGGAGTTGTAATAAGTTAAAAAATGAAATGTCTTTGTAACAGATGAGTTTTCGTCCGAAACCCTGATACTTCGAAAGAGATTGTCCCTTTTGTACACGAAGTGCATCCAGTTTTTGCCGTAACCCTCTCTACTTTTTTGCACATGCTATGTGGGTGAAATGATGATACCATGCCAACTTTCAACCTTTTCAGAGTTCATTTGAAGTGTTTTTCACTTTCAGGGTCATTTAGCTAAAAAAATTAGTAAATGCATGAAAAATAACAAATGAAGTCAGAAAGGGTTGAAAATTGATGACGTGGCTTTGAATGGTGCATACTGAACGGACAAAAAGTCTGGAGTTGTAATAAGTTAAAAAAATGAAATGTCTTTGTAACAGATGAGTTTTCGTCCGAAACCCTGATACTTCGAAAGAGATTGTCCCTTTTGTACACGAAGTGCATCCAGTTTTTTTCATAACCCTCTCTACTTTTTTGCACATGCTATGTGGGTGAAATGATGATACCATGCCAACTTTCAACCTTTTCAGAGTTCATTTGAAGTGTTTTTCAATTTCAGGGTGATTTAGCTAACAAAAATCAGTAAATGCATGAAAAATAGCAAATGAAGTCAGAAAGGGTTGAAAATTCATTTGTAGTGCTTTTCAATTTAAGGGTCGTTTAGCTCAAAAAATAGCAAATGAAATCCTACATAATGCATGAAAGAATTTGTTTGCACATAATATTTCTTCGCGTTTCAAATGCCAAAACACATAAGTACCCTAACTATTACAAAGATTCCCTCCGGTTTGTTCGAAGTGGGACTTTCAGATATATAAGTCCGGAAACTCACTAGAGAAGAAAGTGATGACAGTGAAGCCGATCACATCCCAGAGTGGGATCTTTGGGTGTGAAACTTTTTCTTCGCATGTGTCCCTTTGTGCCGTAACCATGGACAATCTTCATCATTTAACTGGATGCTCGGGTCAATATTCACTGTGAATTGAGCAATTTCTTTTCATAATCTTCTGACATGTTTGTCTTGTCATCCACTCCCACGATGTTTCTTTTTCCTGAAAGAACTATGTGGCGCTTTGGCTCATCGTATGACTTTTCTTTTTCTCGGCTTGGTAGACATGTCCTTCACATAGAAAACCTGCGCCACATCATTGGCTAGGACGAATGGTTCGTCTGCGTACGCAAGATTGTTGAGATCCACTGTTGTCATTCCGTACTGCGGGTCTTCCGTTACCCCGCCTCGTGTCATATTGACCCATTTGCACCAAAAAAAAGGGACCTTCAAACCATGTCCATAGTCAACTTCCCATATGTCCTCTATGTAACCATAATATGTGTCCTTTCCCGTCTTGGTTGTTGCATCAAAGCGGACACCACTGTTTTGGTTGGTGCTCTTCTTATCTTGGGCGATAGTGTAAAATGTATTCCCATTTATCTCGTCCCTTTGAAAGTCATTATATTCAAAGATGGTAACTTGGAATGCAAGTACATGTCATCTTCAATAGCGGCGTCATGCATGGCACGTGTCTGCAACCAACCGGCGAAAGTCCCTGTTTGTTCACGTGTAATCCAATCGTCAGACTGCTCCAGGTGTTTGGAGCGTAGAAAATTCTTGTGTTCCTCCATATACAGAGCCACCAAGGCAGAATTCTATAGAACTGTGTAGTGTGCTTGAGTGAGAGAATGCCCGTCCATACATATTATTTGATCCGCTCCTAGCGTGCCTTTTCCTTCCAGTCTGCCCTTATGCCGCGGTTCAGGAACACCAATCGGCTTAAGGTCAGGAATAAAGTCAATACAAAACCCAATGACCTCCTCATTTTCATGGCCCTTGGAGATGCTTCCTTCTGGCCTAGCCCAGTTATGAACATATTTCTTTAAGACTCCCATGAACCTCTCAAAGGGGAACATATTGTGTAGAAATACAGGACCCAAAACGTTAATCTCTTCGCATAGGTGTACTAGGACGTGTGTCATGATGTTGAAGAAGGATGGTGGGAACTGAAGGAAATATGCCCTAGAGGCAATAATAAAGTTATTATTTATTTCCTCATATCATGATAAATGTTTATTATTCATGCTAGAATTGTATTAACCGGAAACATAATACATGTGTGAATACATAGACAAACATAGTGTCACTAGTATGCCTCTACTTGACTAGCTCGTTGATCAAAGATGGTTGAGTTTCCTAGCCATAGACATGAGTTGTCATTTGATTAACGAGATCACATCATTAGGAGAATGATGTGATTGACTTGACCCATTCCGTTAGCTTAGCACCTGATCGTTTAGTTTACTGCTATTGCTTTCTTCATGACTTATACATGTTCCTATGACTATGAGATTATGTAACTCCCGATTACCAGAGGAACACTTTGTGTGCTACCAAACGTCACAACGTAATTGGGTGATTATAAAGGTGCTCTACAGGTGTCTCCGATGGTACTTGTTGAGTTGGCATAGATCAAGATTATGATTTTTCACTCCGATTTTCGGAGAGGTATCTCTGGGCCCTCTTGGTAATGCACATCACTATAAGCCTTGCAAGCAATGTGACTAATGAGTTAGTTGCGGGATGATGCATTACGGAACGAGTAAAGAGACTTGCTGGTAACGAGATTGAGCTAGGTATTGAGATACCGACGATCGAATCTCGGGCAAGTAACATACCGATGACAAAGGGAATAACGTATGTTGTGATGCGGTTTGACCGATAAAGATCTTCGTAGAATATGTAGGAACCAATATGAGCATCCAGGTTCCGCTATTGGTCATTGACAAGAGACGTGTCTCGGTCATATCTACATAGTTCTCGAACCCGTAGCGTCCGCACGCTTGAAGTTCCGTGACGATCGGTATTATGAGTTTATATGTTTTGATGTACCGAAGGTAGTTTGGAGTCCCGGATATGATCACGGACATGACGAGGAGTCTCGAAATGGTCGAGACATAAAGATTGATATATCGGAAGCCTATATTTGGACGTCGGAAGAGTTCCGGGTGAAATCGGGATTTTGCCGGAGTGCCGGAGGGGTTACTGGAACCCCACGGGGGTTAATGGGCCTTGTTGGGCCCTAGTGGCGAGAGAGAGGGGCCGGCCAGGGCAGGTCGCGCGCCCCCTCCCCCTCTGGTCCGAATTGGACTAGGAAGGGGGGGCCCTTTCCTTCTCCTTCTCCCCCTTCCTTTCCCCATCCTAGTAGGAGTAGGAAAGAGGGGAGTCCTACTCCTACTAGGAGGAGGACTCCTCCTCCTGGCGCGCCCTATAGGGGCCGGCCGGCCTCCCCCTTGCTCCTTTATATACGGGGGCAGGGGGCACCCTAGGACACACAAGTTGATCATTGATCTCTCCCAACCGTGTGCGGTGCCCCCCTCCACCATAATCCACCTCGATCATATCATAGCGGTGCTTAGGCGAAGCCCTGTGTCGGTAGCTTCATCAACATCGTCATCACGCCGTCGTGCTGACAAAACTCTCCCTCGATCTCTACTGGATCGTGAGTTCGCAGGACGTCACCGAGCTGAACGTGTGGTGAATGCGAAGGTGCCGTACGTTCGGTACTGAGGATCGGTCGATCGTGAAGATGTACGACTACATCAACCACGTTGTCATAACGCTTCCGCTTAACGGTCTACGAGGGTACGTGGACGACACTCTCCCCTCTCGTTGCTATGCATCACCATGATCTTGAGTGTGCATAGGATTTTTTTATATTACTACGTTCCCCAACAGTGGCATCCGAGCCAGGTTTATGCGTAGATGTTATATGCACGAGTAGAACACAAGTGAGTTGTGTGCGATACAAGTCATACTGTTTACCAGCATGTCATACTTTGGTTCGGCGGTATTGTTGGATGAAGCGGCCCAGACCGACATTACGCGTACGCTTACGCGAGACTTGTTCTACCGACGTGCTTTGCACACAGGTGGCTGGCAGGTGTCAGTTTCTCCAACTTTAGTTGAACCGAGTGTGGCTACGCCCGGTCCTTGAGAAGGTTAAAACAACACTAACTTGACGAACTATCGTTGTGGTTTTGATGCGTAGGTAAGAACGGTTCTTGCTCAGCCCGTAGCAGCCACATAAAACTTGCAACAACAAAGTAGAGGACGTCTAAGTTGTTTTTGCAGGGCATGTTGTGATGTGATATGGTCAAGACATGATGCTATATTTTATTGTATGAGATGATCATGTTTTGTAACGGAGTTATCGGCAACTGGCAGGAGCCATATGGTTGTCGCTTTATTGTAGGCAATGCAATCGCCCTGTAATTGCTTTAATTTATCACTAAGCGGTAGCGATAGTCGTAGAAGTAATAGTTGGCGAGACGACAACGATGCTACGATGGAGATCAAGGTGTCACCCCGGTGACGATGGTGATCATGACAGTGCTTTGGAGATGGAGATCAAAGGCACAAGATGATGATGGCCATATCATATCACTTATATTGATTGCATGTGATGTTTATCCTTTATACATCTTATTCTGCTTTGATTGACGGTAGCATTATAAGATGATCTCTCACTAAATTTCAAGGTATAAGTGTTCTCCCTGAGTATGCACCATTGCGAAAGTTCGTCGTGCCGAGACACCACGTGATGATCGGGTGTGATAAGCTCTACGTTCAAATACAACGGGTGTAAGCCAGTTTTACACATGCAGAATACTCGGGTTAAACTTGACGAGCCTAGCATATACAGATATGGCCTCGGAACACTGAGACCGAAAGGTCGAGCATGAATCATATAGTAGATATGATCAATATAGTGATGTTCACCATTGAAAACTACTCCATCTCACGTGATGACCGGACATGGTTTAGTTGAGATGGATCACGTGATCACTTAGATGATTCGAGGGATGTTTATCTAAGTGGGAGTTCTTAAGTAATATGATTAATTGAACTTTAATTTATCATGAACTTAGTACCTGATAGTATTTTGCTTGTCTATGTTGTTGTAGATAGATGGCCGTGCTGTTGTTTCGTTAAATTTTAATGTGTTCCTTGAGAAAGCAAAGTTGAAAGATGATGGTAGCAATTACACGAACTGGGTCCGTAACTTGATGATTATCCTCATTGCTGGACAGAAGAATTACGTCCTGGAAGCACCGCTGGGTGCCAGGCCTGCTGCAGATGCAACTGACGATGTTAAGAACGTCTGGCAGAGCAAAGCTGATGACTACTCGATAGCTCAGTGTGCCATGCTTTACGGCTTAGAACCGGGACTTCAACGATGTTTTGAACGTCATGGAGCATATGAGATGTTCGAGGAGTTGAAGTTAATATTTCAAGCAAATGCCCGGATAGAGAGATATGAAGTCTCCAATAAGTTCTACAGCTGCAAGATGGAGGAGAATAGTTCTGTCAGTGAACATATACTCAAAATGTCTGGGTATAATAATCACTTGATTCAACTGGGAGTTAATCTTCCGGATGATAGTGTCATTGACAGAAGTCTTCAATCACTGCCACCAAGCTACAAGAGCTTTGTGATGAACTATAATATGCAAGGGATGGATAAGACAATTCCCGAGCTCTTCGCAATGCTAAAGGCTGCGGAGGTAGAAATCAAGAAGGAGCATCAAGTGTTGATGGTCAATAAGACCACCAGTTTCAAGAAAAAGGGTAAAGGGAAGAAGAAGGGCAACTTAAAGAAGAAAAACAAACAAGTTGATGCTCAGGAGAAGAAACCCAAGTCTGGACCTAAGCCTGAGACTGAGTGCTTCTACTGCAAACAGACTGGTCACTGGAAGCGGAACTGCCCCAAGTATTTGGCAGATAAGAAGGTTGGCAAGGTGAACAAAGGTATATGTGATATACATGTTATTCATGTGTACCTTACTAATGCTCGCAGTAGCACCTGGGTATTTGATACTGGTTCTGTTGCTAATATTTGCAACTCGAAACAGGGACTACGGATTAAGCAAAGATTGGCTAAGGACGAGGTGACGATGCACGTAGGAAATGGTTCCAAAGTCGATGTGATCGCGGTCGGCACGCTACCTCTACATCTACCTTCGGGATTAGTTTTAGACCTGAATAATTGTTATTTGGTGCCAGCGTTCAACATGAACATTATATCTGGATCTTGTTTGATGCGAGACGGTTATTCATTTAAATCATAGAATAATGGTTGTTCTATTTATATGAGTAATATCTTTTATGGTCATGCACCCTTGAAGAGTGGTCTATTTTTATTAAATCTCGATAGTAGTGATACACATATTCATAATATTGAAGCCAAAAGATGCAGAGTTGATAATGATAGTGCAACTTATTTGTGGCACCGCCGTTTAGGTCATAGTGGTGTAAAGCGCACGAAGAAACTCCATACTGATGGACTTTTGGAATCACTTGATTATGAATCACTTGGTACTTGCGAACCATGCCTCATGGGCAAGATGACTAAAACGCCGTTCTCCGGAACAATGGAGCGAGCAAAAAATTTGTTGGAGATCATACATACTGATGTATGTGGTCCAATGAATATTGAGGCTCGCGGCGGGTATCGTTATTTTCTCACCTTCACAGATGATTTGAGCAGATATGGGTATATCTACTTAATGAATCATAAGTCTGAAACATTTGAAAAGTTCAAAGAATTTCAGAGTGAAGTGGAAAATCATCGTAACAAGAAAATAAAGTTTCTACGATCTGATCGTGGAGGAGAATATTTGAGTTACGAGTTTGGTCTACATTTGAAACAATGCGGAATAATTTCGCAACTCATGCCACCCGGAACACCACAGCGAAATTGTGTGTTCGAACGTCGTAATCATACTTTACTCGATACAGTGCGATCTATGATGTCTCTTACTGATTTACCGCTATCGTTTTGGGGTTATGCTTTACACACGGCTGCATTCACGTTAAATAGGGCACCATCAAAATCCGTTGAGACGACGCCTTATGAACTGTGGTTTGGCAAGAAACCAAAGTTGTCCTTTCTTAAAGTTTGGGGCTGCGATGCCTATGTGAAAAAGCTTCAACCTGATAAGCTCAAACCCAAATCGGAGAAATGTGTCTTCATAGGATACCCAAAGGAAACTGTTGGGTACACCTTCTATCACAGATCCGAAGGCAAGACATTTGTTGCTAAGAATGGATCCTTTCTAGAGAAGGAGTTTCTCTTGAAAGAAGTGAGTGGGAGGAAAGTAGAACTTGATGAGGTAACTGTACCTGCTCCCTTATTGGAAAATAGTTCATCACAGAAACCGGTTTCTGTGACACCTACACCAATCAGTGAAGAAGATAATGATATTGATCATGAAACTTCAGATGAAGTTACTACCGAACCTCGTAGGTCAACCAGAGTAAGATCCGCACCAAAGTGGTACGGTAATCCTATTCTGGAGGTCATGTTACTTGACCAAGGCGAACCTACGAACTATGAAGAAGCGATGGTGAGCCCAGATTCCGCAAAATGGCTTGAGGCAATGAAATCTGAGATGGGATCCATGTATGAGAACAAAGTGTGGACTTTGGTTGACTTGCCCGATGATCGGCAAGCCATAGAGAATAAATGGATCTTCAAGAAGAAGACTGACGCTGACGGTAATGTTACTGTCTACAAAGCTCGACTTGTTGCGAAAGGTTTTCGACAAGTTCAAGGAGTTGACTACAATGAGACTTTCTCACCCGTAGAGATACTTAAGTCTATCTGAATCATGTTAGCAATTGCCGCATTTTATGATTATGAAATTTGGCAAATGGATGTCAAAACTGCATTCCTGAATGGATTTCTGGAAGAAGAGTTGTATATAATGCAACCGGAAGGTTTTGTCGATCCAAAGGGAACTAACAAAGTATGCAAGCTCCAGCGCTCCATTTATGGACTGGTGCAAGCCTCTCGGAGTTGGAATAAACGTTTTGATAGTGTGATCAAAGCATATGGTTTTATACATACTTTTGGAGAAGCCTGTATTTACAAGAAAGTGAGTGGGAGCTCTGTAGCATTTCTAATATTATATGTGGATGACATATTGCTAATTGGGAATGATATAGAATTTCTGGGTAGCACAAAAGGATACTTGAATAAGAGTTTTTCAATGAAAGACCTCGGTGAAGCTGCTTACATATTGGCATCAAGATCTATAGAGATAAATCAAGATGCTTAATTGGACTTTCACAAAGCGCATACCTTGACAAAGTTTTGAAAAAGTCCAAATGGATCAAGCAAAGAAAGGGTTCTTGCCTGTGTTACAAGGTGTGAAGTTGAGTCAAACTCAATGCCCGACCACTGCAGAAGATAGAGAGAAAATGAAAAGTGTTCCCTATGCTTCAGCCATAGGCTCTATCATGTATGTAATGTTGTGTACCAGACCTGATGTGTGCCTCTATTAGCTTAGCAGGGAGGTACCAAAGTAATCCAGGAGTGGATCACCAGACAGCGGTCAAGAACATCCTGAAATACCTGAAAAGGACTAAGGATATGTTTCTCGTTTATGGAGGTGACAAATAGCTCGTCGTAAATGGTTACGTCGATGCAAGCTTTGACACTAATCCGGACGATTCTAAATCGCAAACCGGATATGTGTTTACATTGAACGGTGGAGCTATCAGTTGGTGCAGTTCTAAACAAAGCGTCGTGGCAGGATCTACGTGTGAAGCGGTGTACATAGCTGCTTCGGAAGCAGCAAATGAAGGAGTCTGGATGAAGGAGTTCATATCCGATCTAGGTGTCATACCTAGTGCATCGGGTCCAATGAAAATCTTTTGTGACAATACTGGTGCAATTGCCTTGGCAAAGGAATCCAGATTTCACAAAAGAACCAAGCACATCAAGAGACGCTTCAATTCCATCCGGGATCAAGTCCAGTTGGGAGACATAGAGATTTGCAAGATACATACAGATCTGAATGTTGCAGACCCGTTGACTAAGCCTCTTCCACGAGCAAAACATGATCAGCACCAAAACTCCATGGGTGTTAGAATCATTACTGTGTAATCTAGATTATTGACTCTAGTGCAAGTGGGAGACTAAAGGAAATATGCCCTAGAGGCAATAATAAAGTTATTATTTATTTCCTCATATCATGATAAATGTTTATTATTCATGCTAGAATTGTATTAACCGGAAACATAATACATGTGTGAATACATAGACAAACATAGTGTCACTAGTATGCCTCTACTTGACTAGCTCGTTGATCAAAGATGGTTGAGTTTCCTAGCCATAGACATGAGTTGTCATTTGATTAACAGGATCACATCATTAGGAGAATGATGTGATTGACTTGACCTATTCCGTTAGCTTAGCACTTGATCGTTTAGTCTACTGCTATTGCTTTCTTCATGACTTATACATGTTCCTATGACTATGAGATTATGTAACTCCCGATTACAGGAGGAACACTTTGTGTGCTACCAAACGTCACAACATAACTGGGTGATATAAAGGTGCTCTACAGGTGTCTCCGATGGTACTTGTTGAGTTGGCATAGATCAAGATTAGGACTTGTCACTCCGATTTTCGGAGAGGTATCTCTGGGCCCTCTCGGTAATGCACATCACTATAAGCCTTGCAAGCAATATGACTAATGAGTTAGTTGCGGGATGATGCATTACGGAACGAGTAAAGAGACTTGCCGGTTGATAACCCACAAGTATAGGGGATCAATTGTAGCCTCTTTCGATAAGTAAGAGTGTCGAACCCAACGAGGAGCTAAAGGTAGAACAAATATTCCCTCAAGTTCTATCGACCACCGATACAACTCTACGCACGCTTTACGTTCGCTTTACCTAGAACAAGTATAAAACTAGAAGTACTTTGTAGGTGTTGTTGGATAGGTTTGCAAGAATATAAAGAGCACGTAAATAAAACTAGGGGCTGTTTAGTAAAGACACAATAAAGTTAGTATAGCGAGTGTGGAAAAGTGGTGGTAGGAGTTGTGAAATTGTCCCTAAGCAATTGACTACTTTACTAGACCGATAGCAAGTTTTATGTGGAAGAGGCCACTACAAGCATGTCATCCCTGACTTGGAATTATATGCACTTATGATTGGAACTATTAGCAAGCATCCGCAACTACTAACATTCATTAAGGTAAAACCCAACCATAGCATTAAGATATATTGGCCGCACTTCAATCCCGTATGCATCAATTTCTATGATAGGTTGAAGCTTCTGTCACTCTTGCCCTCCAATACATAGTCCTATCAACATACAACTAACCCTATGGTGCGATCCACGCGCGCGCTCATATGATGGGCACCAAAGGACAGCAACATAACCACAAGCAAATTAAACCAATCATAGTAATTCACCAATCATCGATAGGACAACGAAAATCTACTCAAACATCATAGGATGGCAACACATCATTGGATAATAATATGAAGCATAAAGCACCATGTTCAAGTAGAGGGTACAGCGGGTTGCGGGAGAGTGGACCGCTGTAGATAGAGGGGGGAAGGTGATGGAGATGTTGGTGAAGATGGCGTAGGTGTTGGTGAATATCGCGGTGATGATAATGGCCCCGGCGGCGTTCCGGCGCCACCGGAAGAGAGGAGGAGAGAGCCCCCCTTCTTCTTCTTCTTCCTTGACCTTCTCCCTAGATGGGAGAAGGGTTTCCCCTCTGGTCCTTGGCCTCCATGGCATGGGAGGGGCAAGAGCCCCTCCGAGATTGGATCTGTCTCTCTGTCTCTCTCCGTTTCTGCGCTCTCAGATCTGGCCTTTCACCGTTTCTTTTATAACCGGAGATCCATAACTCCGATTGGGCTGAATTTTGGACACGATATCTATCCGGAAATTAGCTTTCTTGTGGCAAAAGAAGGGCTCCAACCACCTTACGGGGTGGCCACGAGGGTCAGGGGCGCGCCTGCCTGCCTCGTGGCCCCCTTGGGCATCGTCTCGCGATGATTCCACTTCCCAAAATTCATAAATATTCCAAAAAAATATCCATCGGTTTTTATTCCGTTTGGACTCCGTTTGGTATGGGTTTTCTGCGAAACAAAAAACATGCAACAAATAGGAACTGGCACTAGGCACTGGATCAATATGTTAGTCCCAAAAATAGTATAAAAAGTTGCCAAAAGTATATGAAAGTTGTATAATATTGGCATGGAACAATCAAAAATTATAGATACGACGGAGACGTATCAGCATCCCCAAGCTTAATTCCTGCTCGTCCTCGAGTAGGTAAATGATAAAAAAGATAATTTTTGATGTGGAATGCTACCTAGCATAATCTTGATCATGTATCTAATCATGGCATGAATATTAAGACAGGAGTGATTCAAAGCAATAGTCTATCATTTGACATTAAGACAATAATACTTCAAGTATACTAATAAAGCAATCGTGTCTTTTCAAAATAACATGGCCAAACAAAGTTATCCCTACAAAATCATATGGTCTGGCTATGCTCCATCTTCACCACATAAAATATTCAAATCATGCACAACCCCGATGACAAGCCAAGCAATTGTTTCATACTTTTGATGTTCTCAAACCTTTTCAACTTTCATGCAATACATGAGCATGAGCCATGGATATAGCACTATAGGTGGAATAGAATATGATGATGGGGGTTGTGTGGAGAAGACAAAAAAGGGAGAAAGTCTCACATCGACGCGGCTAATCAACGGGCTATGGAGATGCCCATCAATTGATGTCAATGCAAGGAGTAGGGATTGCCATGCAACGGATGCACTAAGATCTATAAGTGTATGAAAGCTCAAACTGGAAACTAAGTGGGTGTGCATCCAACTTGCTTGCTCATGAAGACCTCGGGCATTTGAGGAAACCCATCATCGGAATATACAAGCCAAGTTCTATAATGAAAATTCCCACTAGTATATGAAAGTGATAACTCAAGAGACTCTCTATATGAAGAACATGGTGCTACTCTGAAGCACAAGTGTGGTAAAAGGATAGTAACATTGCCCCTTCTCTTTTTTCTCTCATTTTTTTTTGTTTTTTTCGTTTTTTTGGTGGGCTTCTTGGGCCTCTTGTTTTTGGGCTTCTTTGGCCTCTTTTATTTTTTAAAGTCCGGAGTCTCATCCCAATGGGGGAATCATAGTCTCCATCATCCTTTCCTTACTGGGGCAATGCTCTAATAAGGATGATCATCACACTTTTATTTACTTACAACTCAATACTAGAACAAAGATATGACTCTATATGAATGCCTCCGGCGGTGTACCGGGATATGCAATGATCTAGCATAGCAAAAGATATCAAAAAACGGGCAAGCCATGAAAATATCATGCTAGCTATCTTACGATCATGCAAAGCAATATGACAATGAATGCTCAAGTCATGTATATGATGATGATGGATGTTGCATGGCAATATATCTCGGAATGGCTATGGAAATGCCATGATAGGTCGGTATGGTGGCTGTTTTGAGGAAGATATATGGAGGCTTATGTGTGATAGAGCATATCGTATCACGGGGTTTGGATGCACCGGCGAAGTTTGCACCAACTCTCGAGGTGAGAAAGGGCAATGCACGGTACCGAAGAGGCTAGCAATGATGGAAGGGTGAGAGTGCATATAATCCATGGACTCAACATTAGTCATAAAGAACTCACATACTTATTGCAAAAGTGTATTAGCTATCGAAACAAAGTACTATGCGCATGCTCCTAGGGGGATAGATTGGTAGGAAAAGACCATCGCTCGTCCCTGACCGCCACTCATAAGGAAGACAATCAATAAATACCTCATGCTCCGACTTCATCACATAACGGCTCACCATACGTGCATGCTACGGGAATCACAAACTTCAACACAAGTATTTCTACAATCCACAACTACCCACTAGCATGACTCTAATATCACCATCTTTATATTTCAAAACTATTGCAAGGAATCAAACATATCATATTCAGTGATCTACCAGTTTTATGTAGGATTTTATGACTAACCATGTGAATGACCAATTCCTGTCAACTCTCTAAATAGATATAAGTGAAGCAAGAGAGTTTAATTCTTTCTACAAAAGATATGCCCATGCTCTAACAAATATAAGTGAAGCAAAAGAGCATTCGACAAATGGCGGTCTTCTATGTGAAGAGAAACAGGCAATCCAAACTTCAAATGATATAAGTGAAGCACATGAAGCATTCTATAAAGCCATACTCAAAAGATATAAGTGAAGTGCAATGATTATTCTATAAATCAACCAAGGACTATCTCATACCATCATGGTGCATAAAAGAAAATTTAAAACTAAATGCAAAAGACGCTCCAAGATTTGCAGATATCGCATGAACGAAACGAATCCGAAGATGGGATGCCTTCCGGGGCATCCCCAAGCTTAGACGCTTGAGTCTCCTTGAATATTTACTTGGGGTGCCTTAGGCATCCCCAAGCTTGAGCTCTTTCCTCTCCTCCTTTTCCTCATATCGAGACCTCCTCGATCTTCGAACACTTTATCCACACAAAACTTCAACAGAAAACTCGGTAAGATCCGTTAGTATAATAAAGCAAATCACCACTCTAAGTACTGTTGCAAACAAATTCATATTTTGTTTTTGCATTGTAGCTACTGTAATATAATTTTTCCATGGCTTAATCCACTGATAGAAATCGATAGTTTCATCAAAACAAGCAAACTATGCAGCAAAAACAGAATCTGTTTTAAACAGGACAGTCTGTAATAATCTGAACATTCACCATACCTCTGGTACTCCAAAATTTCTGCCAAAATTAGTAAAAATAAAAAATTTGTATATAAATACAGTGCAAAAAGTTTCAGAACCGTTTGATGTTCCAGTAAAAAATGTAAAATCGCGCACTACAGCCAAAGTTTCTGTTCTGCACCGCACAAACCAACAATCAATGTAAACATCCTAAAGGCAAACCATGGCACATTATTTCTATTTTTAAACTTTATAAAAGCACACAACAGAAATAAATGACTCTCTAAAACTTCTAGGTTGTCCCCCTGGCAGCGCTTTCTTTAAAGCCATTAAGCTAGGCATATAGTGCTCAAGTAATGGATCCACCCGGATCCCAAGGTATATCAAAGCCAATTTTAATTAGCAATGATTTGCCATTTAGTAGTGAGCACAAAGCAACATATATCAAGCAATAACGAAGTCTAACTCTCTTCCTATGCATCGGCATGTCATAAAAGAACAATTCATGCATACCTAGTAAAGGCCAATGCATAGTATAAACAGTTTCTTGCAATTTTATCATGTTGGAAACATAGAGAGGCGGAGATGTAGTTCCTCTATCATAATAATTGCAAGTAGGAGCAGCAAGAACATGCATATTATATCTTAATCATCATTTGTAGTAGTAAAACGCAACCCATCAATATAATCCTTAAAAAGGGCAAACTTCTCCGATATAGTGTAGTCGGGAGAATTCAAAAAGATAATAGGACTATCATCTGTGGGTGCAATAGCAACAATTTCATGTTTAACATGAGGAAATATAGCAAGTTCATCTCCATAAGCATAATTCATTTGGCATCTTGGCCACAAGCATAGCAAGCATCATCAAAAAGGGATATTTCAAAAGAATCAACAGGATCATAACAATCATTATAGCATTCATCCTTCGGTAAGCACGAAAGGAAATTAAACAATTTATGAGTTGTAGAGTTACTCTCATTAGAAGGTGGGCATGGGTGATCAATCCGCCCTTACTCCTTTTGTTCTTCGCTCTCCTCCTCATCTTTTTCATCCAATGAGCTCACAATGTCATTAATTTCTTCTTCCATAGACTCCTGCAAAATATTAGCCTCTTCTTGGACAGCGGAGGAGTCCTCAATATATGGTTTAACATAGGCATTAGAAGCATAATTATCATAACAATATTCAAGTATGGCAAAATTTTCAGATTTGTAAAGAGTAGCATCATACTTTTCAATCAAAGAAGCAATTTCATAAGCACCCTTAAAAGCAACAAATTCTTCAATTTGTTGAACATCATAGTAATTATAAACACCCTTAGCATACGAAGATACGATTCCATTGTCACTAAACTCACATTGGTAGGGAAGGTGTTTCTTAGGGTTTTCAGAACAACAAGTAACATCATATCTTTCACATAAATTCCAAGCATAGCATTGCAAACGATGAATTTGATCCAGTAAAAGTTTCCCTTTTTGAGATAAGCGGTGTCGCACATAACAAGCATGCTCATCTAAAGATTTTCCCTCAACTAAGCTAGTTGGGGTTTCAACACGAGCACAAAGGGATCAAAGATGATCCAAGTAAAAAGCTTCAGGAGTGTGATAGATTTTGAGTGGTTCTTCAACCATTGGTTCAGTAGGTACAACCAATTTTTTTGGTATTTTGCGTTTCCTACCCATAACTAAAGATAGAAAACAACTAAGAACAGCAAATAAAAATTACTTAGTGATAAAGCAAACAAGCACACACGAGAATATTCACCCCACGCTATGGCTCCCCGGCAACAGCGCCAGAAAAAGGTCTTGATAACCCACAAGTATAGGGGATCAATTGTAGCCTCTTTCGATAAGTAAGAGTGTCGAACCCAACGAGGAGCTAAAGGTAGAACAAATATTCCCTCAAGTTCTATCGACCACCGATACAACTCTACGCACGCTTTACGTTCGCTTTACCTAGAACAAGTATAAAACTAGAAGTACTTTGTAGGTGTTGTTGGATAGGTTTGCAAGAATATAAAGAGCACGTAAATAAAAACTAGGGGCTGTTTAGATAAATACACAATAAAGTTAGTATAGAGAGTGTGGAAAAGTGGTGGTAGGAGTTGTGAAATTGTCCCTAAGCAATTGACTACTTTACTAGACCGATAGCAAGTTTTATGTGGGAGAGGCCACTGCTAGCATGTCATCCCTGACTTGGAATTCTATGCATTTATGATTGGAACTATTAGCAAGCATCCGCAACTACTAACGTTCATTAAGGTAAAACCCAACCATAGCATTAAGATATATTGGTCCCCCTTCAATCCAGTATGCATCAATTTCTATGCTAGGTTGAAGCTTCTGTCACTCTTGCCCTCCAATACATAGTCCTATCAACATACAACTAACCCTATGGTGTGATCCACGCGCGCGCTCATATGATGGGCACCAAAGGACAGCAACATAACCACAAGAAAATTAAACCAATCATAGTAATTCACCAATCACCGATAGGACAACGAAAATCTACTCAGACATCATAGGATGGCAACACATCATTGGATAATAATATGAAGCATAAAGCACCATGTTCAAGTAGAGGGTACAGCGGGTTGCGGGAGAGTGGACTGCTTTAGATAGAGGGGGAAGGTGATGGAGATGTTGGTGAAGATGGCGTAGGTGTTGGTGAAGATCGCGGTGATGATGATGGCCCCGGCGGCGTTCCGGCGCCACCGGAAGAGAGGGGGACAGAGCCTCCCTTCTTCTTCTTCTTCTTCTTCTTCCTTGACCTTCTCCCTAGATGGGAGAAGGGTTTCCCCTCTGGTCCTTGGCCTCCATGGCATTGGAGGGGCGAGAGCCCCTCCGAGATTGGATCTGTCTCTCTGTCTCTCTCTGTTTCTGCGCTCTCAGATCTGGCCTTTCACCATTTCTTTTATAACCAGAGATCCATAACTCTGATTGGGCTGAATTTTGGACATGATCTCTATCCGGAAATTAGCTTTCTTGCGGCGAAAGAAGGGCTGCAACCGCCTTACAGGGAAGCCACGAGGGTCAGGGGCGCGCCTGCCTGCCTCGTGGCCCCCTCGGGCATCGTCTCGCAATGATTCCACTTCCCAAAATTCATTAATATTCCAAAAAAATATCCGTCATTTTTTATTCCGTTTGGACTCCGTTTGGTATGGGTTTTCTGCGAAACAAAAAAAATGCAACAAACAGGAACTGGCACTGGGCACTGGATCAATATGTTAGTCCCTAAAATAGTATAAAAAGTTGCCAAAAGTATATGAAAGTTGTATAATATTGGCATGGAACAATCAAAGATTATAGATACGACGGAGACGTATCACCGATAACGAGATTGAGCTGGGTATTGAGATACCAATGATCGACTCTCGGGCAAGAAACATACCGATGACAAAGGGAATAACGTATGTTGTTATGCGGTTTGACCGATAAAGATCTTCGTAGAATATGTAAAAACCTATATGAGCATCCAGGTTCCGCTATTGGTTATTGACAGGAGACGTGTCTCGGTGATGTCTACATAGTTCTCGAACCCGTAGGGTCCGCACGCTTAAAGTTCTGTGACGATCGGTATTATGAGTTTATATGTTTTGATGTACCGAAGGTAGTTTGGACTCCTGGATATGATCAAGAACATGACGAGGAGTCTCGAAATGGTCGAGACATAAAGATTGATATATTGGAAGCCTATATTTGGACGTCGGAAGAGTTCCGGGTGAAATCGGGATTTTCCCGGAGTCCCGGAGGGGCTATCGGAACCCCCCGGGGGTTAATGGGCCTTGTTGGGCCCTAGTGGCGAGAGAGAGGGGCCGGCCAGGGCAGGCCGCGCGCCCCCTCCCCCTCTGGTCCGAATTAGACTAGGAAGGGGGGCGGCGCCACCCCCCTTCCTTCTCCTTCTCCCCCTTCCTTTCCCCCTCCTAGTAGGTGTAGGAAAGAGGGGAGTCCTACTCCTACTAGGAGGACTCCTCCTCCTGGCGTGCCCTACAGGGGCCGGCCGGCCTCCCCCTTGCTCCTTTATATAGGGGGCAGGGGGCACCCTAGGACACACAAGTTGAGCATTGATCTCTCCCAACCGTGTGCGGTGCCCCCCTCCACCATAATCCACCTCGGTCATATTGTAGCGGTGCTTAGGCGAAGCCCTGCGTCGGTAGCTTCATCAACATCGTCATCACGCTGTCGTGCTGACGAAACTCTCCCTCGAGCTCTACTGGATCGTGAGTTCGCGGGACGTCACCGAGCTGAACGTGTGGTGAACGCGGAGGTGCCGTACATTCGGTACTGAGGATCGGTCGATCGCGAAGATGTACAACTACATCAACCGTGTTGTCATAACGCTTCCACTTAACGGTCTACGAGGGTACATGGACGACACTCTCCCCTCTCGTTGCTATGCATCACCATGATCTTGAGTGTGCGTAGGATTTTTTTTTATATTACTAGGTTCCCCAACAGGAACACCAACTCAAAACTTACAAGACATTGCACCAAATCATTCTCTAACCTTGGTATGATTTCTCGATCGATTAACTTCTGAGAGATTGCATTTAGGAATGCACATAGCTTCACAATGGCTAATCGAACGTTTTCCGCTAGAAGCCCCCTCAATGCAACCGGAAGCAGTTGCGTCATAATCCCGTGGCAGTCATGAGACTTTAGGTTCTGGAACTTTTTTTCTGCCATATTTTTTATTCCCTTTATATTCGATGAGAAGCCAGACGGTACCTTCATACTGAGAAGGCATTCAAAGAAGATTTCCTTCTCTTCTTTGGTAAGAGCGTAGCTGGCATGACCCTGATGTATGCCGTTTTTTCCGTGCATACATTGCTGGTCCTCCCGTGCCTTCGGTGTATCTTTTGTCTTCCTATACACGCCCAAGAAGCCAAGCAGGGTCACGCAAAGATTCTTCGTCACGTGCATCACGTCGATTGCGTAGCGGACCTCTCAAAAAGTTGACCCAACCAGACCCCTCAAAGCCTCCTTAAATGTCCGGTCTGTCCAGCAGCTCTCATATTCATCTCATATATGAGATGAGTATGTGGAGTGCCCGGGCATGCCCGGTCAGTGGTCCTGCTTCCGCCACATAGGATTGGGCCCCTATATCTTTTTTCTTTCCTTATTATTTCTTTTTCTTTCTCTCTCTCTCTCCACCAATCACATGCATGTGACCGGACATATAAGAAAAAACTGAGGGACATGATTGCGTGAACGGAAAATTAGGGAATCAAAGCGGACACGCCCGAACGCTGAACGGGCACATCCGCAGGCGTTTGAGGGGCCAAATTTGTACATTGTAGCTGAAGATGCTCTTATGCATGCATAGAAAATCATTGTTTTGATTATAATGACTCGCCGCCACCCTCACTACTAACAATGACACACCACCTCGATACCCTAACCATAACTTATCCGCAACGCCAGAAAGATTTGGGTTCCCAGCCCATGACCCAACGCCGGAGAGATCACCGACCCACAGCCCCTCAACATCGGTCGCGTGGAAGGTCCCAAAATATAGATTTCATCTTCCACATGGGTGCGCATCCGTCAGCGTCATTCGGAACAGGTTGTCCGCCAGGACCCTTTCCAAAGATTACCTTCAAATCCTTGACCATATCATGTACATCAGCACCAGTAGGTGGCGAGGCTTCGTCTGGTGATCCGCCTCACCTTTGAAATGCTTGCCTTTCTTTCTTACGGGATGCCTGCTCGGAAGAAATCGACGATGTCCCAGGTACACATTCTTCCTACAATTATGCAAATATATACTGTCGGTATCATCCAAACAGTGCGTGCATGCACGGTATCCCTTGTTTGTCTGTCCTGAAAGGTTACTGAGAGCAGGCCAATCATTGATGGTCACGGACAGCAACGCCTTTAGGAAAAATTCTTCCTGTTTGTGCTCATCCCACGCACGTACACCTTTTCCATTCCACAGTTGTAAGAGTTCTTCAACTAATGGCCTTAGGTACACATCAATGTCGTTGCCGGGCTGCTTAGGGCCTTGGATGAGCACTGGCATCATAATGAACTTGCGCTTCATGCACAACCAAGGAGGAAGGTTATACATACATAGAGTCACAGACCAGGTGCTATGGTTGCTGCTCTGCTCCCCAAAAGGATTAATGACACCTACGCTTAGACCAAACCAAACATTCCTTGCGTCACCTGCAAACTCCTCCCTGTACTTTCTCTCGATTTTCTCCATTGCGACCCGTCAGCGGGTACTCTCAACTTCCCGTCTTTCTTACGGTCTTCTCTGTGCCATCGCATCACCTTGGCATGCTCTTTGTTTTGGAACAAACGTTTCAACCGTGGTATTATAGGAGCATACCACATCACCTTGGCAGGAATCTTCTTCTTGGGGCGCTCGCCCTCGACATCACCAGGGTCATCGCGGCTGATCTTATAGCGCAATGCACCGCATACCGGGCACGCGTTCAAATCCTCGTACTCACCGCGGTAGAGGATGCAGTCATTAGGGCATGCATGTATCTTCTGCACCTCTAACCCTAGAGGGCAGACGGCCTTCTTTGCTTCGTACGTATTCTCGGGCAATTCGTTGTCCTTTGGAAGCATATTCTTTATCATTACCAGCAATTTTCCAAATCCCTTGTCAGATACACCATTCTCTGCCTTCCATTGCAGCAATTCCAGTGTGGTGCCCAACTTTTTCTTGTCAGCTTCGCAATTCGGGTAAAACAATTTCTTGTGATCCTCTAACATGCGCTGCAACTTCTTCTTCTGCTTTTCACTTGCGCAGTTTCTCTTTGCATCGGCTATGGCCCGACCTAGATCATCACCGGGCTCATCTGATGCCTCTTCTTCAGCTTCTTCCTGCATTGCCGGCTCAGCTTCTTCCCCCATTGTTGTACCATCGTATTCAGGGAACCCATGGCCAGGATAGCTGTCGTCATCCTCTTCTTCTTCATTGTCTTCCATCATAACCCCTCTTTCTCCATGCTTGGCCCAAACATTATAGTGGGGCATGAAACCGGACTCAAACAGGTGGATGTGAATGGTTTTTAACTTAGAGTAATTCCGATCATTCTTACAGCCAGCACATGGACAAGGCATAAAACCATCCGCACGCTTGTTTGCCTCAGCCGCAAGCAGAAAAGTATGCACGCCATTAATGAACTGGGGAGAGCATCGGTCATCGTACATCCATTGCCGGCTCATCTTCATTACACAACACCAAAAGACCAAATTAATACAAGTTCATACAACACTTAAATGCAACATACAAATAACTCTCTAGCTAAAGCATTTAAATGCAACAACAAATGCGATCAAGATCGCAACTAAGGTAACAATTGATCCAACAGCATAATGATACCAAGCCTCACTATCAATGGCATATTTTCTAATCTTTCTAATCTTCAAGCACATTTTCTCCATCTTGATCTTGTGATCATCGACGACATCAGCAACATGCAACTCCAATTCCATCTTCTCCCCCTCAATTCTTTTCAATTTTTCATTCAAATACTCGTTTTCTCTTTCAACTAAATTTAACCTCTCGACAGTAGGGTCGGTTGGAATTTCCGGTTCACATACCTCCTAGATAAAAATATCTATGTCAACTTGATGCGCATAATTTGTCATAAACATGAAATGCAACAAATAGTTATAAAAGAGAATATACCACATCCGAATCATAACCCGGACGAGGGCCGACGGGAACGGATATCAAGACCATGGCACTATGTATAACAAACAACGTACGGGTAAGATAATTATACGAGTAACTATATATATCTAAATCACACAAACATGATTTTTTATATATAAAAAAGATAAGAACAAGAGGCTCACCACAAGGTGGTGCCCGCGACGGGACGGTGCGGGCGATCGGCGGTGGTTAGGACGGAGACGGGAAGGAACTAAGTAAACCACACCTACGTATGCAAACTAAGAGTTATTTTGACCTCAAATTGCATATAAATCAAATACTACCACATATAATTCCTCTCCCAAAATAAAACCCACAAATCACTATACTTATAGTGTGACGCCCGGATAATTAAGCTACAGTAACCCACTACTAATGATGCCGCATCACCTCAATTACTGTTGCTAATCTCGAGTTAGTTCGAAACCGATTCAAATTCAAATTCAAAATCAAGCAAACAATAAAAAATTTCAAATATTAAAACTAAAATGTTCGGGGTGAGCCAAATAATGCATAGGTAAGTATGGTGGAGAAACCACACTTTTATAAAAGGTTTAAATACTCTAAAATGTTTTAAATAGTAGCAAAAACAATTAGTTGAATGCCTTTTACAATAAATAAAATATTAAACTATTTTATTTAGTTATCCAAATTAATGTGGCAATAGTATATATAGCAATACCAATTTAGGAACCATTTGTGTATTTTGTGAAACTAAAATAAAAGGAAACTACACATAAAACAGAAAAGAAAAGTAAAAAAAATAGTAAAAGAAACTAGACATAAATGGTTTAATCTTTGAAAATTCATATAAAGTAATCCGTGACTCGGATGAAAATGTTTTCTACATGAAAGTTGCTCAGAAAAATCCAACGAATCCGAATACGCGGTCCGTTCATCTGTCACATGCCCCTAGCATGCTGAACATGGAACATTCCCCCTCCGGTCATCTGTTTGATACAGGTCCGGAACCGGGAATACATTCCCGGTTGAATTCCCCCTTCACCTTTATCGTGTAGCCATACGTTAGGTCACACCCGGCACATCATATTGCCATGTTATGCTTTGTGATGCCTTGATTGCTCTGTTATTTATTGTGTTCCCCCTTCGTTACTTCTTTCCCGTAGACCCTGAGACCGATGCTGGTACCCCTGTGATCGACTACATCGATGACGAACCCTTCTTGCCAGAGCAACCAGGCAAGCCCCCCCTTGATCACCAGATATCGCCTATTCTTCTCTATACTGATTGCATTAGAGTAGTGTAGCATGTTACTGCTTTCGGTTAATCCTATTCTGTTGCATAGCCTGTCATTGTTGCTACAGTTGTTACCCTTACCTGCTATCCTACTGCTTAGTATAGGATGCTAGTGTTCCATCAGTGGCCCTACACTCTTGTCCATCTGCCATGCTATACTACTGGGCCGTGATCACTTCGGGAGGTGATCATGGGTATATACTATATACTTTATATACCTGACACATGTGGTGACTAAAGTCGGGTCGGCTCATTGAGTACCCGCAAGTGATTCTGATGAGGGGGCTGAAAGGACAGGTGGCTCCATCCCGGTAGAGGTGGGCCTGGGTTCCCGACGGCCCCCGACTGTTACTTTGTGGCGGAGCGACAGGGCAGGTTGAGACCACCTAGGAGAGAGGTGGGCCTGGCCCTGGTCGGCGTTCGCGGATACTTAACACGCTTAACGAGATCTTGGTATTTGATCTGAGTCTGGCAATTTGGTCTATACGCACTAACCAACTACGCGGGAACAGTTATGGGCACTCGACGTCATGGTATCAGCCGAAGCCTTCGTGATGTCAGCGACTGAGTGGCGCGTGCCGGATTGGACTGGAACGCCTACTAGGCTAGGTCTGCTTTCGGTCGCGTTCGCAACGTGCAGGTGTGCAATGAGCGATGGGCCCAGACCCCTGCGCGCATAGGATTTAGACCGGCGTGCTGACCTGTCTGTTGTGCCTAGGTGGGGCTGCGACGTGTTGATCTTCCGAGGCCGGGCATGACCCAGGAAAGTTTGACCGGCCAAATGGGATCGAGCGTGTTGGGTTATGTGGTGCACCCCTGCAGGGAAGTTTATCTATTCGAATAGCCGTGTCCCTCGGTAAAAGGACGACCCGGAGTTGTACCTTGACCTTATGACAACTAGAACTGGATACTTAATAAAACACACCCTTCCAAGTGCCAAATATAACCCGGTGATCGCTCTCTAACAGGGCGACGAGGAGGGGATCGCCGGGTAGGATTATGCTATACGATGCTACTTGGTGAACTTACCATCTACTCTCTCCTACATGCTGCTAGATGGAGGCTGCCAGAAGCGTAGTCTTCGACAGGATTAGCTATCCCCCTCTTATTCTGGCATTCTGCAGTTCAGTCCACTTTATATGGCCCTTTACACATATACCCATGCATATGTAGTGTAGATCCTTGCTTGCGAGTACTTTGGATGAGTACTCACGGTTGCTTTTTCCTTCTTTTCCCCATTTCCATTCTACCTTGTTGTCGCAACCAGATGCTGGAGCCCAGGAGCTTGACGCCATCGTCGACGGCGGCTCCTACTACACCGGAGGTGCCTACTGCTACGTGCAGGCCGCTGACGACGACCATGAGTAGATTAGGAGGATCCCAGGCAGGAGGCCTGCGCCTCTTTCGATCTGTATCCCAGTTTGTGCTAGCCTTCTTAAGGCAAACTTGTTTAACTAATGTCTGTACTCAGATATTGTTGCTTCCGCTGACTCGTCTATGATCGAGCACTTGTATTCGAGCCCTCGAGGCCGCTGACTTGTATTATGATGCTTGTATGACTTTTTATGTTGTACAGTTGTGTTGTGATATCTTCCCGTGAGTCCCTGATCTTGATCGTACACATTTGCGTGCATGATTAGTGTACGGTCAAATCGGGGCGTCACATATAGAGCATTGCAAGAGCTAATCTAGCAATGAGAGATGAAAGGACAAAGTTGCTAACCTTTGTGATCACTTGGATGGATGGGGTGCCTTCAAATCTTCACAAATTTTGGCAAAAATGGAGTGTGAGCTCGAGAGGAAGAGGAAGAAAACAGGGGAGAGGGGAAAGGGGAAGAACAGAGCGCTCGGGCTCGACGAAGGGGTTTATATACGATGACCTTTAGTACCGGTTGGTTATACGAACCGGGACTAAATGTGCATCTCTAGTCCCGGTTCGTATAACCAACCGGTACTAAAGGTGCTGGTGGGGCCCAGCCTAACACAAGCCTGCCACCACGTCTTTTGTACCGGTTCATGCCACGAATCGGTACCAAAGGTTTGCCACGAACCGATACTAATGATCGCCGCCCGCCTAGCCGTTGGAACCGGCACTAATGGTCACATTAGTGCCGGTTCAGCTACAAACCAGGACTAATGTGCTTCACATTAAGCCCTTTTTCTACTAGTGCATGACATCAAAATCTATCACCATCATTGTGTATGATGAAGCACCGCTCCACCAAAGACGTCGACCACTGGTCCCTCGAGCCCGCGTACACCTCCAGGAAAGACGCCCCCAAGGGGGAAACGACACAATCGCGCCGCCGTCTTCTGATCTATCGATCTAGGGTTTCCCCCAGAGGTAGCAGATAGTAGTCTAGAACTTCTCCACGGCGATGCCTTCAAGAAGGGGACGACGTCGTAGAACGCCGCCACCACCAGCTTTGGCATCTAGCCAAGAGCAGGTTTTCACCAAGATCTATTCGAAGAACTCCATCCAGCTTCTTGTGCACGGACCGCCGCCTTCTCTGTCAGAGACTAGACCAAAAGGATCCAGCCGCCGCCTCCAGATCCATGCAGCCAGCACCGGGAGATGACAACAGTCTCCTATACCGGAGCTAGCACGAATCGGAGCAGATCGAGTCGGAGATGATGATGCCCCTGGAGCTCCGGCAGACCAGCGAGCCGGCGGCACCACCGTGTCCAGATCGCCGGCCATGCCAGGCCGCCGCCACCCCCCGCGTTGTCCGATAGTCACCAAATCCGGGAAACCGGTCGGACCAACGGGCGCGCCGCCACCCAGCCATGGGGTCGCCGCCCCGGCCACCGGCGCCCCCTATGCAGTCGGCCGATTCCCATCGGCACCACCACAGGCGCTGCCGTGGGCCGAAATGGGGGCCGCACCTCCGCGGATCTGGGCGCCCGCGCCACCCATGGATCCGGGGGAGAGGGGAGAGGCCTTCGCCACCGCGTCGCACGCACGGGCTTAGCCCAGCGCCGACCACCTGCGGCGGCAGAGGGGAGGAGTCGCATGCGGCGGCGGTTGGATCCCCTCGAGTCGCCCGTGAGGGGGGCGACGCGAGGGGGGCGGGCACAGGAACAAGACTATCACGTAAGTAGTTACTATATTGTGTGTGGAGTAGAACAATATTTTTTTTATGCTGATAGATCTCATGCTATCAACTTTAGTGTCTGGTTCTACCATTGGTGACGCTATTCTGATACAGTATTGCTTGGCCATTGCAATGTAATGCAGATTTTGTCAATTGAAAATATGAAACTACATGATTTGGACAGAGGATTTGTGCAAGAAATACGTCTTAAACTTTTGCATCTCAATTGTAGTACTTGTGTTGCACAAGAGGAAGCCTAGAATTCGCTTCAGAGATGAAACTTGCCAATATAGCAAAGTAACACCTAGACCCAAGCAAATTTCGTCGGAGAAGCCGATTGTACTATTGTCCCGAGTGCCTAATGCAGATGACTAACGTTGGTGATGCTATACACTTGCCTTGTTCTTAAAGATCACATGTGCAGCCAAACGGTGCAAATTGAATGTCGTGGGGGCAGAAGAAGACATTTGTGGGGCTGAAAGTACATATTTTTGGTGAGGGTGGAAATTGAGATGCATGTTAGGAGAAAGATAATAAGAGGAAAGTGGGAGATAGACCAGAACTATTTATCACAACATAGTCATCCACCGCATGTGATGTACACATTGTGTTCCATACATAAGTCTGTTGTTCCGTGGCAACGCACGGGCATTCAGCTAGTACATAATATAAGAGAAGATATGGAATGAGCAGAGAATCATCGAATCATATTTTTGGTTTTTGTATTTAGTCCACCTGACTTGCAACCGATCAAAATCATCGAATCATCACACTTAGTACTCATAATCATAGTCCGAGTCATGATCATTATAAGCATAGTCCTCGGACATCCAGCTACGGTTGGAAGCGGCCCCAGACTCGTGATCATCATACTCATCTGAATCATAATGGTAATCCTGGGAAGTCGGAAGCTCTAGCGTCTTGACAGTGGCACACTTCGCTATCAGGGCGTCGTCAACACATATGCCGTAGCAATTGACCACCGAGAGATGCTCCAGGCATGGGCAACCATCGACGATCGCCATGAGTTCCTCGTTCATGATTCTAATACAGGCGAGGCCAAGGCGTCGCAACCGCAGGCATGCCCTGCCAGCGGCCACCAATGCGTCGCCACCGACACCTATACAACCCGAAAGCTCAATGTCTTCTAGCAGAGGGGACTTGTTTACCAGATGGGTGAATCCTTCTCTTGTTACTTCGTGACATGTCGAGAGGGCAAGCCCCTTCAGAAGGGGCGACCTGCAAAGTAGATGAGACAAGAAAATGAGATATCTTACTGCCTTTCAGCTTCAAGGTGATTAGAAGATTACAATTCTATTAAGAAAAATAGCAGCAACCAGTTAAGGGTTCTTGTTCAGACGTTGGGGGGCAAATGCTAGCTAAATGGAAACAAGGAAACGAGATGAAGTTTGTTCTGTAGCAACTGATCGAGGATTCTTTGTTCTGCACTGTTAGAGCCACGTCGGCACTCGGCAGTTCAAAACAAATCTAACATTCTTAATCTGGAAATAAGATTGTACCTGGCCCCAATATAATTGAGTATTTCATCAGTAACAAATGTTTCCCCCACAAACACCTCCAGCTTTCCGTTGGATCGGTCCACGGCCACCTTCGCCATTGCGGACATGTCTTTTATGTTGTAGCATGAGTAGTCAAAATCAAAATCTCCGTCCCCCCACCAAGAAATGCCCGTCTTCTTCTCCAACACCTCCTTGTCACGCGGACCCCGCCCCATGTCCACCTTACGCCAGAGTTCAGGCGCCTTGGCTGCCTCAAGCCACGAGTGGCACACAAGGCCCGCGCCCATGAGAACCTCGACGGCGCCGAGCCCAGCAAAGACCAAAGTAAGCGCATCCAGTGGCATCTCCGACCAATCCCTGTCGGATGGCACCGGCGCCGGCGGGGCGTCTGGCTGCAGCTCCATTCCCCTTGAATACCTGAAAACAGAGATTGGTGTCAAAGAGCTACTAGATAGTGTAAACACCTGAAAACAGAGATTGCTGATGGGTCTGAAGAACCTCGACGATGGACGGCGTCTTGCGTCGGCAGAGCAGCAGCCAGTAGGGGCGAATGAATCGGCGCTGTTCGATGTATAAAGGCCGGCACCAAACCTTTGGTTTCCCTTGTTAATTTCCTGCTAGTTTCCGATGCACTTGTTAAAAACAGAGCGGCCGGACGAGGAGGAGATAGTTGACCGTCGATTCGTAGGACAGAGATCAGGTGACATGCATTGCATGTCACCGTGTGCCTTGCGGCCCGAATTCAAATTTCGAATTTTGACCTAAATTTTTAGGGGTTATCTTAATATATGCGGTGAACATGCATGATTTTTTTTAGATTTTTTTGTGATGTTTAAATTTGAATTCGGGCCGCAAGGCACACGGTGACATGCAAACGTCCCGATTCATAATGGCTCGGTGAGAGCTAGAAGTTGGAGCAGCACACGGCTCATATTCAGTCAGGGATGTGAACCATCGTTGGTTGGAGAATATGAAAGGGCTACTTTGCACAAACTTTTTTTTTTTGAATGTTAGCATTATTGCTAAATTCATTGAACAGGAGAAGAAGATTGATCCAGTTTATGAGGAAACCGGACCCAAAAACCATACAAACGTCGACTTTCGGCAAACAATACACACGTCCACACGAGCCACAGGTCCCTCTGACCGGATCCACCTCCAGGACGATGCTCTCAAGAGGGAACGCGACGCCGGATAACGCGATGCCCCCACGCCTCTCCTCAGCCAGGCGGCCCCGCAGTGCCCTGACCTCGCGAGAGGAAAAATTGGAAGGCCTCGCCGCCGCCGACGCCGCGCGGGCTTTGCCCGGCGGCGCTTGCCGGCGGCGGCGAGGGAAGGGCAGATCTAGGAGGGGGAGTTGGTGTGGCGGCTAGGGTTTCTCCCGTGTCGCCCGCGGGGGAGACGACACGAGCGAGTTGGTCTTTTGTCCAGCCCAGGAGTGCTACATTGATGAACGAGTTCAGCGGGAAACTGGACGGTTTTCAGCCCTCTAGCGGTTGTACTACCTCTGTCTTGCTTTATTAGTCTCCTTTGCATTTTGTTTTAAATTTTAATCATAATTTTAACAAAAAAAAAATAAGAATGCATGTAAGCAAAAATTATATTCTTGGATTCGTATTTGTACATAGTTTTCAATGATGCTATTTTTGTGACATGCGCTAATATTTTTTTGTTAAATCTAAAGTCAAAATTTGTCACAAAATCAGGACGGAGATAGTATTCCATTTTATCATGGTCTGGTCGTAGTTAGCCAAGTAGCCTACCAGAGCACCCAAGATCTGGAATCTCAAATGGCTTATTTTTACTTTTATTTAAAAAAAAGAGAGGTTGAAACCAAGAATTGCCGTCAGAGAGGATCCCCCACTCCTCCGGATCGTGGAGCCCGAGCCTGCCTATGGAAAACAAGGACCGTGAGTGGAACCAACAAGGACCTGTCTGAAATAATAGCACTCAAGTGAATCCGCCCCTGCAAGAGCTGAGGGAGCTTCAAGCTAGGATCTGGAAATGTCCATGGATGATGGCGCGGCACACGCCATGACCGACAAGGTGGTCAAGGGTTTTCACTCGGGGCCCCGACGCGAGAAGATGGCCACAACGACACCCCCAAGAGGGACACGCCACCCACAGGCATCCCGTCGCTGGCGTTGGAGCACAAGGCTTTCACCCGACACCTCTCACCCACGCCACACCGAGGAGTCCGGAGCACCTGCCCACCCCGACGGAAGGCATGTCATCACCAAAGCATGATCTGGGAATCGCCACCGCTGAGGCACCACTGACACCAGGATCACCCAATGCTACATCTTCTGCCGCCAACACGACCAAAAGATGCCTCCATCATCGCCACCAAGACGCCTACTGAGAAAAGCCATCAAGGTGGATCGTCACCCCGACATCCGAGTTCCCAAACCCCTGCACAACCGCCGGTCTTCAAAGAGTATTGGCCACTGGAGAGAGACGCGACGACACCAACCGAGCCTCCTGAACGACACCACCCTTGGTCTTGGTTAGATCTAACCAACACCCCGGTGCGCTGCCAGCAAGCCCCCATCCCCCTGGACTGGCAGCACCGATGAGGGAGACCCATCCCTGGAGCAGAGACGAGAAGATCGCAGCCCCCTGGCCGCAGCCTATACCCTCTCTGGTCAACGACCCTGACCTCTAGCCAGATCTGGGCAGAGGTGCGCTTGAGGGATGGTGGCCCTGCACCACGGGTGGGGCGAGGAAGACGTGAGACGACCTAGCCGCAGACAACAAACTCCAGGCCGACGGCCTCCTGAGTGGGTTCGAGAAGAGAAGATGGGTGAGGGAGGAAGGGGAAGGAGAAGGGAGTGACCCCGCCCCCGCCGCCCATGCCGAGGCTTCGCCTGACGGGGATAATCGTCAGACAGCAAGGGATGGGGCGAAGGAAAGGGCAGCCGGCGGCAGCACATATGCGGTCTGCCCATGTCGCCCCTGGGGGACGACGCGCGTTGGGAGGTCCCCTATCTTATGGGGCATGCTACGCGTCAGCCAGCGGATCTTTTTAAAAGATCTGCCGCCTCGCGAGCCGTTTGATCTAACTTGCCCAGCATAGTCCAGCGCATGATCCCTCTTTGCAACAAGAGTGTTGTTTAGAAAATAACGGTGACTATTGCAACAAGAACATTGTTTCAGAAACACATCGCTGCTATTGAAACAAGAGATTTGTTTCATAAACACATCCCTAACCGTTGCAACAAGATTTGTTTAAGAAACATTGGTGACATTGCAAAGCAGCTCCGCATATGATCCAGCTCTGCAACAAGAACTTTTGTTTCAGAAACATGATTGACTATTGCAACAAGAGCTTTGTTTTAGAAGCATTGACAACGTTGCAAAGCTTGTAAACATGCTGCGCATGGGCTGGGACGGATCCAGCAAGGAGGGCTCCTTGGATACTGCTGCTGCCGACGGAGAGGTCGTGCACTCGACGCGTGCCGCTGGAGCGATGACCGAACCGCGCGGATCTCAGGAATTGTCGCTGACGACGGTGGGTGGTCGGCGATCCCAATCTAGATGCAGGGGCAAGAGAGCTGTGAGCGGCGGGACGGCCGGCTGCCTAGTGTGAGCGGCGGTGACAACCGGTTTTCCAACGCCTGCCTGATATGTCGCAGAAGAAAAGAGATGCAAGAGAAAGTGATTAGAATCGCGGGGAAGAAGACGATGCAGTTGCCTAGCTTCAGGAAACGGACGCGGACGTGGGGATGCTCTTAACCATCTGATCAACATTCAATCTGACGAACACGGAGCCGGCGGACGTGCACCCCTGATCGGTTGATTGATGGTAAGCTTTTCCCCTATCTTACTGGGTAGGTATCAGGCTAGTCTTTTCGTCTCGTGACATTCAAGTTTATTTATTTTTGAAAATAAAAAAAACTAATGATGTGGAGGACTTGCATATGTAGAAAGTGGAAAGTGAAAAGTCTAATGGTGGCTTGGTCGCCTGATGATGTGGATGGCGTGCATGCATTGGAATGTGGAAAATTGATTGATTGCATATTCTTGATGATGTGAATGGCTTGCATGTGCATCTAAATGAGATATGACCTATGTGGGACAGAGGATAAGGCTGGCTTAATAGCAGCGCGGGTTGCGGCCCAATGCTACTACTAAACACATTAGCTGTAGCGCCGGTGCAAGCCCAACGCTACTTCTAAGTGGGGACGGGCAGCTGGGCCCGGGCTGACCACAGTAGCAGCACGGACCGTGGGCTCGCGCTACTGCTAACGTGTTTAGCAGTAGCATAGGTCCTTGACACGCGTTGCTGCTATGGCCAGCCCATGGGGGCGCGGCCACCCACACATAGTAGTAGCGCGTGTTCGGCATGCCCTTGCTACTACTAAAAGCCACCTGCAGCACGTGCAATGTGCCCGCACTACTGCTAAATAATAGTAGCGCAGCTCGTCAACCCCACACTACTGTTAATCCTCTATCTATAAGGTATTTCCTAGTAGTGTTGGCCCGTGGCGTGAAGAATGAATATTGCATGCACTGTAGCATCTTGGGCACTGTAGCGGCAATGTAGCAGGCCTGGGGCTTGGCCCAATCCTAGCTCCGCCCCTGCACGGACGAATGTATACATGAATGCACGCCCACGCATGGACATGCACACGAAAACACACAGGCGTGCATTCATTGGAGCACACATCAGTGCACACAAAACATACATGTAGAACACACACAAAAACATATAGTATGTGTTTGGTTCCTCACATCGTTTTTTGCCGCTTTGCATGCTTGTCCCACTAGGCTTGGTTGACCATATGCAGGCAAAAAAATCATCATCTACATGTTGATTGATTGCTTGCATATTATCTCCCTTCATCATAGCAACACCTCTACGCATTGTGTTTGGTTGCTCGCATTGTCTGTGCTCATACGAGTGCACGTTTTTTGGTTGCATACGAGCATAGAGTTGGGCTCACCTTGTACCCTACTTGGTGAGCTTACCCACTACTACTACACCTTACACATGATCACGCCTAGCACACCAATGCCACAACACTGCAATGACGATAAAGTGGACGAAGATGATGATGTTCTTCAGCCCAAACTGACGATCCACCTTCCCAACTTCAACTCTGTTGCATGCCTGCTTTCACACAAACTTGGAGTAAGCATCTTCTGCCGCCTGCCTACTCTTAAACCCTTTGTGGCTGCTGTTGTTATACCCTGACAATTGTTCATTGCAAGCTTCCCATCAATTGTAAACCCCTGGAGCCCTCCTAATGAAAACCGCATACCACTTCTCCTAGCAGTACACAAGAGCAACAGTTCAAGCATGAAGCAATATGTAGAAGACAAGCAGCAGGCAATGGAGCAGAAGAGCAATAGTAAGCATGCATGATCATATGACATAGCAAGTTTAACCTAGCACTACTATTATGGTGTCATCCTACCACCACATCTAAAATATGGCGTAATCCTACCATCGCAAGTTCGTGATCACCGTGAGGATCACCATGAGGGGTTAGTATATACCACCTCACCAAAATATGCAGACCATCAGATAGTTTTCATGCCCTATCTACACAAAATATATGTCACCATCGTCATTGCCATCCTTGTCGCCACCGCCATCGCTATCGAGGATCATGAACGCCATCACCACCAGCAGAAGCAACACTACTAGTAGTGATTGCCCAGCCACGTCCTCAGCCAGAGCACCCTGTGGGCATCTCCCATGGCAGCATATATACCCAACACCTGGCTTTGTTGTCCAGTTGCTCGCTGAGAGCCGCTATGAGAGCCTCTGGGCTGAAGCCACCTTGGTCCATGATGCCGCCATAGAGGTCGGGGTGGAGATCGACCGGTTTGCTCTCCCTGATGGAAGTGGCCACCTCCGTCATTGCCTGAATCATGCCGCTGAAGACGGTAAGCTCATCCTCCATAAAGGATCCCCTCTTCCTCTTCCTATCAAGCTCCGGAACGTGCTCACCATCCTTGTCAGGAGCATTAACGTTGATGGTGTCTGACTTCTGGGTGTCTGGATACTCGGCCATCGACGAGCCTAGTGTTTGACCCAAGCCCATGCATGCTTGCTAGATGCCGGCCCGAAGGAGAAGATCTACTGCATCTGGTGGTAGTTTTGGATAGGTGTCTTGACGAACTTTGTGTCCTTGGGGTGAGCCTAAGAAAGAAACAGGGAAGAGTGGTTAATTAGAATGGCAATGGATCATAGGCTTAAACAACTGGTTAGTTAGAATATCATGGTTTTTGACCTAACTGCGATGTGGCCTTGGTAGTCCTTTGCCTCCAAAAGGATCGAGCAGGTGTCCTCATCCCATGGAGCACCACTCAGGTCTCTGAGCTTGGACGCGGTGATCCACCTCGCCCTCCACTTCCTGAAATGCTTGTAGATCTGGATCGAGGTGGCATCCTATCCACAAAACTCAAACACCTGCTTTGCAACAACGTTCAAGTGCACCTCCTTGAAGCCCCTATCAATCCTAAACCCAATAGCTATGATCTCACACATCTTGTTAAGCACAAAAGCTGCTATTTCATGGAGTTCCTCCTGCCATCCTTCTTCTCCTTTGTGGATGCCTTTTGAGCAGCAACATGAGCTGCAACATTGAACCGAGCCAACACAAATGGTGGAACCATAGGTGGCACCTCGAAAATGTCTGAATCAGGAGGTATCTGGTCGATGGGAGGCTGGGAGTCCTCGGCATAGGACGCCGGGAACTAGCTCTCGGAGAGGGCGATGGCCTGACTAAACTCTTGTGTGCTCATCTCCTACAAATGTAAGCATCATCATGGCCATAACACACTACACATCAACAGTAGGAACTACCAGTAAACATGGACAGATCGAACTAGCAGTAACACATGCACACATGTATGATCTAGTTCAAGACAACACTACCAAATCCATCAAAGCATACCACAACACAACACAAGACAACACTAATCATGGACACATGGATGATCTAGTTCAACACTTCCACACTAGCATACCACACATCTAAGCATACTACAAATCCATCCATGACCACTAGCTATCAATCTTTGCTGACATGGAAACAACTCTTAGCATGCTTCAAATCCATCACAACGAGCTACTAGAACATCAGAGTCACATAGATCGGAAGATATAACCCTACCACATGGACAGATCTAGCTATAACTAGTAGAGAGGAGGGGGTGATTGAACTCACAGACACAATCAAAGGAGCCGCAGAGGAGGCGTTGTACATGTCAGAGAAGAGGAGCAGTTGATTCGCCACTGCCATCAACCGTTCGCCGGAGCAGTTGTGTTGCTTACCTCATCGTCGATGTGGAACCATGCCGGAGGGAAAGCTAGAGAGGGGGAAATGGTGACGGGAGTTTTGCCGCTGCGGTCACCCTGGCTATATAGGGCGGTCACCCTGCTTATATAGGGTGACCGATTCGGCGGGCGGTGACGCGCAATTGTCATGCCGCTTTGTCGGAGACGTGCGCAAGCTCCCGCCATCTCCCTGCTTGTAGCTGCTCAGCACCGCGTTCCCCTCCCTTGCATCACTCGAGCCTGTCTCGCTAGAAACTATCGATTCATGTGTTCCTAGCGGGCCTGGCTGAGGACTGCTATGGTTCATGCAGGCCAAGATTTCAAAAAAAAGGGTTTCCCCCCGCTTTATATTATAAAGCAATGAACCAAGCATCCAACACAATAGTATAAAGTACAATCAAGTCATAAAGTCATGCTGGGGGCACAGCAGGACAAGCCCCAAACAAAGCAAACAAAAACAGCTAATCTGGCTCGGGGGTGGTGGCGGCGGTGGCGGTGGTGGAGCAAAAGCCGATGCCGAGGAATGAAGACCCGCCATGATGTTGTTGATGATGTCTCGGTCGCACCGCTTGCTAAGCGGTCTCCATAGCTGTAAGAAGCCACACATTTTATAGATTGCATTAGTCACACGGCACGAAATCACGCGTCCGATGACAAGTTTATTACGGGTACACCAGAGGGTCCATGCCAGGGTACCCACAGCCACCCAAGTGGGGGCGCGACTAGCGCCGGGGAGTCTAAGGACCTCCCCAAACAAGACCGGGAGGTTGTCGTGGCACCAATTGCCACCAACTGCCACCAACCACCTCCTGGAAGCACCTACAAAGGAACTGCGCTGCAGGGCACCGGAAGAAGATGTGGTTGCAGTCTTCCGGTACCAAACAAATGGGACAGAGGCCATCCCCTGGGCAATTATGTTTTTGGACCTCTGTGCCCGATGGGAGGCGGCCTCGAACCCATTGCCAGAGAAAAATGCGGATTTTCAAGGGGAGTTTAATTTCCCAAAGCACTGATAGTTCTACCGGGCCAGGGATGGGAACAATCGCCTGGTATAGGGATCTAGTCGAGAATCTACCACTTGGCTCAAGATGCCAAGACAGCGAGTCGGGCTCAAGGGAGGGGGACTGGAGAGCAATACACTCGAGCAATTCCTCCCATTGCTCGAGCTCCATCGCCCCGCAGGTACGGCGGAAGGAAATAGCGCCCAAGTCAGCTAAGGCCACAGCCACCGAGAGCTGTGGGCGAACACAGATCAAGAATAACGCGTAAAAGCATTCCGCAAAGGGTCGGTTCCCGGTCCATCTGTCCAGCCAGAATAGGGTGCCAGCACCGGAGCCCACTTTAATGGAGGTCGCAATGCGCAAGACTATCATCAGACGGATCACCGATTACCAAAATTGGGGCCCTCCAGATCTAGGAGCGAAGGCCAGCGGTTCTTCGCGCGGATAATCTCAAGCCATAGGCCACCCTCATCGATCTGAATCCGCCAAAGCCATTTGGAGAGAAGGGCAATATTCATCCGCTTGGAAGAGATGACTCCAAGACCTCCTTGGTCCTTAGGCTTACATATCTCAGACCATTTCACCATGTGGTACTTCTGTTTATTGTTCTCTCCAGCCCAGAAGAATCTGGAAAGAAGTTTGGTGACCTCATGATGAAGGGATTCATGTAGACTATAGAATCCCATGACGTACATCAGTAGGCTAATCAGGGAAGAGTTCATCAGAATCACTCTAGCGGCTTTGGAAAGCCATCTCCCTTGCCAAGGTTTCATCCTAGGTTGGAGCTTGGAGACTATTGGACGGAAGTCCTTCTCCAGAAGGCGCGTGTCACTAAGTGACATGCCAAGGTAAGTAGTCAGGAAGGACCCCAAGTGGCAATTCAAGTGATTGGCCATTCCCCGAGCTTCCGTCTGAGAATATCCAAGGACCATCAGCTCACTTTTGGTGAAGTTAATCGTGAGGCCCGACATCTCCTGAAAGCAGAGTAGGAGGAACTTGAGGTTCTGAATGTCCTCGTCCGATCCTTCCACCATCATGATGGTGTCGTCTGCATATTGGAGGTGGGTCAGACCTCCATTGGCCACAAGATGGGGGCAAATCCCCCTAATGTGGCCGGCGCGTTTGCCAAATCTAGGATGGACGCTAGGGCGTCGAACACAAGGTTGAAAAGAAATGGGGAAATCGGTTCTCCTTGCCGTACCCCTTGGCCAGTCATGAAGTAGGGCCCGATCTCCCCATTTATCTTGACAACCGTCCGACCACTCGTCACTAACTGCATCACCCGGGCAACCCAGTGGAATCGAATCCACGCTTGAGCAACACCTCCCGAAGGAAGGACCAGTGAACGATGTCATATGCTTTATGCAAATCAATCTTGAAGAACACAGCGCGAAGATGCTTGCTCTTCACCTCATGGATGACCTCGTGAAGAACGAGGATCCCATCCAGAATATACCTGCCTTTCGTGAAGGCCGACTGGTTCGGGTGATGGATTCAGGGGGCGAGGAGGGCCACCCTAGTGGCGTACCCTTTCGCCAAAATACGAAAAATCACATTGAGGACTGTGATAGGGTGGAACTGCCTGATGTCCGCAGCACCCGGCACCTTGGGGATCAGGGAGATGATCCCGTAGTTAAGCTGGGACATGTCTAATGTTCCCCTAGAGAACTCACGGAACAGGTCAAGGATGATCTCCTTGACCATCGGCCAGAAAGCCTGGAAGAAAGGGACCGGCAATCCATCGGAGCCAGGGGCCGAGGCCGGGTTCATGGCCTTGACAAAGGCCTACACTTCCATGGCATCAAATGGGGCGAGCAAGGCCGCATTCTCCTCCAGGGAGATTTACTGGTCAGGCGACCAAATGTGGTCGGCAAGGGCGATATCACTCCGAGGGCACCCCGCAAATAGCGACTTGTAAAATTATCGACCAGCAAGCGGATAGCCTGAGGGTCTTGAAACAACTGACCTCCTTCCCATAAAAGGGGAATGGAGCGGCGACGCCTACGGCCATTAGCGATGGCCTGGAAGTAGGTTGTGTTGGCATCTCCAAACAGCACCCAGTTTATAGAGCCACGCTGGTGCCAAAATTCCTCCTCCTTGGAGTAGATCTCCATGAGAGAATCTTCCAGATTGTATCTATGAGCCCACTCGTCGACGAAGATCCCAGCAATATCTGCGCGGAGGTCAAGGGCCCGGATCTCCTTGAGGAGGGAGGCCTTCTGGACCCGAAGGTCCCTCCCAACATTAGCACCCCATCCCTTCATGAACTGCCTAGATCGTTTGGATAGGTGATGCCATTCGTCCAAGATCGACATCTGCCTATGGGGCTCGGCTGACGCCGAGACTCAGTGAGCCTGGACGGCTGCCATAAAGTCTGGGTGCCGGAGCCAAAAAGCCTCGAAACGGAACCGCGAAGGGGGCCGTGGTCTCTCATCCCTAGATGATAAGAGAAGGGGAACGTGGTCAGATCCAATGCGAGTAATAGCCTGTAGAGAGGCCAAAGGGAACCGAAGATCCCAGTCGGGGAGACAAACACCCGGTCAAGCACACTAAGGGTCGGGGAAACCTGTCTATTGGTCCAGGTAAACCTCGCCCTAACCCGGTCCAGCTCAAGGAGCCCTAGGTCCGCAACCTAGTCGTTGAAGCGACGAATCTCCGCAAGATCAACACGCGAATTGCTCTTTTCCTCAGCAGAGCGGAGGAGGTTGAAGTCTCCCCTACCACTACAGGAAGGGTCGTGGAGGAGATCTTGCGTGGAGTTGGGCCAAGAAAGCAGCCGAGCGACTATGGTCGACAGGGCCGTAAACCACGATGATCTCCCACTTGAAGTTCATATCTTGCTCCCAAACCTCCATGCTAACAAAGTGGGATCCACGATCCATGGAGCCCACCTCAAAGGTGGCATCCTTCACACCTAGAAGGATGCCACCAGAGTGACCCGTCACTCCACTAGATGGCAACCAGTGCCATGCGAATAAATGTCTGCTCAGGCTCTCAAGTTCTACGAGAGAGAACTCGGTGCGCATAGTTTCTTGGATTGCTACCACATCTATGGACTCATCGCGCATGTATTCAATGAGCTACCTACGGCGGCCATCGTGACCGAAGCCCCGCAGGTTCCAAAATAGAGCGCGCATGATCACTCGCCTAACGGGTCCTCCCGGGACCCTATTGTAGTCGTAGCACTAAGGGCACGGCGTAACTGGGCAGTACGGGAACGCGTCCGACCACGAATCTCACCCGGGTCGCCCGCAAGGCGGTCTCGACCCCCAGCCCGGCGGGGCATAGGGGGTGGGGCCTCTGCAGCTGCTACCGCCTCGCGAGCCCGAGTGGCCGTGAGGTGGCCCTCCAGAATCTCCTTAGCCTGGAGGGACGCAAGCTGCTCTAAACCGGGCCCTTCTCGCCATGGAAAACTATAGCCGAGTCGGCTGCGACCTTGGCCAGATGACCAAGTGGGACATCAGCAAGAGCAGAAAAGGAACTATCGAAAATATCATCAGAATCAGGACAAGGAGCCTGGGAGTCGGACGGACCTGTATCGAGGTTGCGGATGGCGGTGCGGCGGGAGGACTTCTCCACCGCGGTCGGTGAGGCCCCGGTCAGCCGTGGAGCCGCCTCGAGCCGGGCACTCTTCCGGGCTGACGAGGCCGGAGTAGAAGACGAGCGGTGGCGGCCCCGGGACTTGGGAGGTCTGGACGACGTGGGAGAGGAGGGAGCCACGGGATCGGGCTCCAGGAGAGCCGGCGCCGAGGGGTCCTCCCGGACGGGCACCGGAGACACGAGCCGCGAGGAGGACGGGGGACGGACCTCCATGCTACCCCGACTTTCACCGCTCCCCTACTCATCAGACAAGGACAGCGGCGCAGGGAGGAAGTGAGGGGGAAGGGTGGTGCCCGGAGGAAGGGTGGCAGGCTCGTCGAGCATGGCAGCAATAGCCTCGATGTCCTCGGACTCGTCCTTGGGGTAGGCGTCGTGGGACACGTCATCAGGGTAGGCGTCGTGGGAACCAAGCCCCGAGAAGTGGGTGGACGAGGGGTGAGAGGAGCCGGCTGGGGGATGATCGTCCTCGAGTCGTCGTCGGAGGCCTCAGAGCGGGGGGAGCGGCTGCGGGGACGACGGGGGAGCCTTGCGAGGCAGCCCCCCCGCCAGGTCCCGGCTCGGGTTTTGCACCACCCCCATCATCCATGCTGAGGGGATCGGTGGGAGTCCCACCCTCAACCGAGATGGGCAGGTCATACCAGACGTCGTTGAAGAACATCCTGATCGTCGTCTTGAGCTTGGCGGGGTTTGGAGACTTGATCTGCACCCGCACAGCAAGGCCCTTGGGTAGAGAGGCGTCGTCGACCGCCACAAACTTGCCCAACAAACGGGACAAGCCACGGATGACACCCTCGTCCCTGATACGTCTCCATCGTATATACTTTTCCAAACACTTTTGCCCTTTTTTGGACTCTAATTTGCATGATTTGAATGGAACTAACCTGGACTGACGCTGTTTTCAGCAGAATTGCCATGGTGTTATTTTTGTGCAGAAATAAAAGTCTCGGAATGACCTGAAACTTCATAGGGAATATTTTTTGGAATTAATAAAAAATATTGGCGAAAGAATCAAGACCAGGGGGCCCACACCCTGTCCACGAGGGTGGGGGCGTGCCTACCCCCCTGGGCGCGCCCTGTGACGCCCCCGATTCAATCATACACTAATCATACACGCAAATGTGTACGATAAAGATCGAGGACTCACGGGAAGATATCACAACACAACTCTAGACACAAAATAAAATAAAACAAGCTTTATATTACAAGCCAGGGGCCTCGAAGGCTCGAATACATAAGCTCGAAATCACAAGAGTCAGCGGAAGCAATAATATCTGAGTACAGACATAAGTTAAACAAGATTGCCTTAAGAAGGCTAGCACAAAAGTAGCAACGATCGAAAAGGCAAGGCCTCCTGCCTGGGACCTCCTAACTACTCCTCGAAGCTGAACTCCATGTAGAATCATCCTCGGGATCTCTAGCTCCTGGACTCCAGCATCTGGTTGCGACAACCAGGTATAGAAAGGGGAAAAGAGGGAGAAAAGCAACCGTGAGTACTCATCCAATGTACTCGCAAGCGACGAGCTACACTACATATGCATGGGTATATGTGTAAAGGGCCATATCAGTGGACTGAACTGCAGAATGCCAAAATAAGAGGGGGATAGCTAATCCTGTCGAAGACTACGCTTCAGGCCACCTCCATCTTGCAGCATGTAGAAGAGAGTAGATGGTAAGTTCACCAAGTAGCATCGCATAGCATAATCCTACCCGGCGATCCCCTCCTCGTCGCCCTGTTAGAGAGCGATCACCGGGTTATATCTGGCACTTGGAAGGGTGTGTTTTATTAAGTATCCAGTTCTAGTTGTCATAAGGTCAAGGTACAACTCCGGGTCGTCCTTTTACCGAGGGACACGACTATTCGAATAGATAAACTTCCCTGTAGGGATGCACCACATAACCCAACACGCTCGATCCCATTTGGCCGGACACAGTTTCCTGAGTCATGCCCGGCCTCGGAAGATCAACACGTCGCAGCCCCACCTAGGCTCAACAGAGAGGTCAGCACGCCGGTCTAAATCCTATGCGCGCAGGGGTCTGGGCCCATCGCCCATTGCGCACCTGCACGTTGCGTACGCGGCCGGAAGCAGACCTAGCCTAGCAGGCGTTCCAGTCCAATCCGGCGCGCGCCGCTCCGTCGCTGACGTCAAGAAGAGCTTCGGCTGATACCTCGACGTCGACTGCCCATAATTGTTCCCGCGTAGTTGGTTAGTGCGTATAGACCAAATGGCCAGACTCAGATCAAATACCAAGAACTTGTTAAGCGTGTTATTTTGAAGTAACCGCGAACGCCGACCAGGGCCAGGCCCACCTCTCTCCTAGGTTGTCTCAACCTGCCCTGTCGCTCTGCCACAAAGTAACAGTCGGGGGCCGTCAGGAACCCAGGCCCACCTCTACCGGGATGGAGCCACCTGTCCTTTCAGCCCCCTCATCAGAATCACTTGCGGGTACTCAACGAGCTGACCCGACTTTAGTCACCACATGTGTCATGTATATAATGTATATAGTATATACCCGTGATCACCTCCCGAAGTGATCACGGCCCGATAGTATAGCATGGCAGACGGACAAGAGTGTAGGGCCACTGATGGAACACTAGCATCCTATACTAAGCAGTAGGATAGCAGGTAAGGGTAACAACTGTAGCAACAATGACAGGCTATGCAGCAGAATAGGATTAACCGAAAGCAGTAACATGCTACACTCTTCTAATGCAAGCAGTATAGAGAAGAATAGGCGATATCTGGTGATCAAGGGGGGGCTTGCCTGGTTGCTCTGACAAGAAGGAGGGGTCGTCGTTGATGTAGTCGACCACAGGGGCATCAGCATCGTCACGGGGTCTACCGAAGAGAAGAGGGGGGGAGAAACAGTAAATACATAGCAAGCAAGTGCATAACAGGACAACAGGCAAAGCTAGACGTGTTCTAACGCGGTATGAGGTGATACCGGTGAAGGGGGGAAACATCCGGGAAAGTATCCCCGGTGTTTCACGTTTTCGGACAAATGAACCGGATGGGAAAGTTGCGTGTTCGCTATGCTAGGGATGTGTGGCGGACGAACAGGCTACGTATTCGGATTCGTGTCGCCGTTCTGAGCAACTTTCATGTACAAAGTATTTTTATCCGACTTATAGATTATTTTATATGCTTTTTCAAAGTTTTTAAACATTTTCTGAAATTCTTGGAATTAAATTAATTCGAAAATAAATTAAACGCTAAATGCTACGGGTACACAGAAGTGTACCCAGAGATGTTCATGTGTGGCTGACAAGGGGGGCCAGTTGACTGGGTCAACTGCCCAGTCGGCAGAGGCTGACTGGTGGGGCCAGGGGGCTAAGTCAGCATGTACAGTCAGCAATTGACCAGTCAACGTTGACTGGTCAACAGGGTCAGCGGGGCCCACATGTCATTGACTCCTACCTTTTAACAGGGTCTTGTTTTAATTTAATTTATCCTAATTAGTAGGTGGGGCCCTGCTGTTAGTGTCTATTAGAGGTTAGTTAGTTTGACTAAGTAGATTAGTTCCTAATCTAATCTGCTGGGGCCCGCGTGTCGGTGGCACGTGCTGCTCACGCACGAGCACACCCAGAGGCAGGGCGCCGGCGGTTGGCGAACGTGGCCTACGGCCACGGTGGAACGGCTCCGGGGAACCACGACGGAGGGGCTCTGGGAAGCTACGAGAGCAGCGGCGGCTGGAGCTGTCGCGGGCGGGGCCAGCGGTAGGCAACACGGCCGGGCGGCACGGGCGAAGGCGGGGGCCCGACGGGAGCGGCGGCGGTGGGCGCGCACAGGGATGGTGCACGGGTCTGCGGGGAGCGAGCGCGGCCACGGCGTTGGGATGGAGGGGGGAAGACGGACGGGGCCCGACGGGGAGCTCACCCCCGTTGAAGAGAAGAGGGTGGCGAGGCGCGGGGAGGACCGACGAAGGAGAGGCGGGGATGGGGCAGTCCGGCGCGGCGGGGGTGAGGACGACGCAGTCCGGCGGGGATGTCCAGGGTGACGGCGTCGGAGCCGGGCCGGCGTGGTGGCTCCGGCTTCGAGCGGCGGGGCGGCGGCGGGCGTCGAGGGCGCGGTCGCGGTCTGCGCGGCGAGGGGAGTCGTCGAGGGAGAGGGGACGGGGGCGCGAGGACGAGGGCGGGGGCCGGCGAGGCGGCACCGGGCGATGGCCACGGGGGCAGCCCCGATCCGATCTGGATCGGGGGGGAGAGACGAGGGAGTGAGGGGGGTGTGGGTTGGTTCGGTTAGGGTTTCGGGGTGGAGTGGGGGGCTATGGGAGTGGGGGTGGGCCGGCTAGGTTAGTGGGCTGGCCGGTTAGCTAGGCCGTGGCCCAGTGGGGGGTGGGGGCTTTTCTCTTTTCTCTTGTTTTACTTTATTTCTTTGTTTAGTCTTTTCCTTTTTTCTGTTTTATTTTTGTTCCTTTTTATTTCAGTTTTATAAAAATTAACACTAGCACCTAAATTTGCATTTATAAATATACTACTGCCACATTAACTTTGGCACCTAAATAAAATAGTTTTGTAATTATTTATTATTTAAAAGTATTTATTAACTAACAGTTTTGCCGCTGTTTTATTTTCTATGGTGCATTTAAATACTTTAGAGGAGTGTGGTTTCTACACCAATATTTAGTATGGATTATTTGGCTTACCCCGAACATTTTAGTTTTAATATTCGAAAACTTTTATTGTTTGCTTGATTTTGAATTTGAATTTGAATCAGTTTCGAACTAACATGAGATTAGCAACAGTAATCGAGGTGACGTGGCATCATTAGTAGAAAGTTACTGTAGCTTAATTATTCGGGCGTCACACGCCCCCTGTCTCGTGGGCCCCCTGAGACTCCACCGACCTCAACTCCAACTCTATATATTCACGTTCGGGGAGAAAAAAATCAGAGAGAAGGATTCATCGCGTTTTACGATATGGAGCCGCCGCCAAGCCCTAATCTCTCTCGGGAGGGCTGATCTGGAATCCGTTCGGGGCTCCGGAGAGGGGAATCCATCGCCGTCGTTGTCATCAACCATCCTCCAACACCAATTTCATGATGCTCACCGCTGTGCGTGAGTAATTCCATCGTAGGCTTGGCGGACGGTGACGGGTTGGATGAGATTTATCATGTAATCGAGTTAGTTTTGTTAGGGTTTGATCCCTAGTATCCATTATGTTCTAAGATTGATGTTGCTATGACTTTGCTATGCTTAATGCTTGTCACTAGGGCCCGAGTGCCATGATTTCAGATCTGATCCTATTATGTTTTCATGAATATATGTGAGTTCTTGATCATATCTTGCAAGTCAATAGTCACCTACTATGTGTTATGATCCGGTAACCCTGAAGTGACAATAATCGAGACCACTCCCGGTGATGACCGTAGTTTGAGGAGTTCATGTATTCACTAAGTGTTAATGCTTTGGTCTGATACTCTATTAAAAGGAGGCCTTAATATCCCTTAGTTTCCAATAGGACCCCGCTCCCACGGGAGGGTAGGACAAAAGATGCCATGCAAGTTCTTTTCCATAAGCACGTATGACTATATTCGGAATACATGCCTATGTTACATTGATGAACTGGAGCTAGTTCTGTGTCGCCCTATGTTATAACTGTTGCATGTGGAATTGTATCTGACATAATTATCCATCACTAATCCAATGCCTACGAGCTTTTCACATATTGATCTTTGCTTAGTTACTTTACCGTTGCCGCTGTTACAATTACTACAAAACTGCTACTGTTACCTTTGCCACCGTTACCGTTACTTCCGTACTACTTTGCTACTAAATACTTTGCTGCAGATATTAAGTTTTCCAAGTGTGGTTGAATTGACAATTCAACTGCTAATACTTAAGAATATTCTTTGGCTCCCCTTGTGTCGAATCAATAAATTTGGGTTGAATACTCTACCCTCGAAAACTGTTGCGATCCCCTATACTTGTGGGTTATCAAGACTATTTTCTGGCACCGTTGCCGGGGAGCACAACTCTATTCTTTGAGTCACTTGGGATTTATATCTGCTGATCACTATGAGGAACTTGAAAGACGAAAAAACCAAGATTTATCCCTCAACTACGAGGGGAGGTAAGGAACTGCCATCTAGCTCTACACTTGATTCACCTTCTATTTTGAGTAAACTTGCGACACCTAAACCTGCTCCTGCAATTGATTCTGCTATGTCGCATGTTATTGATGATGCCACTTCTGCTATGCATGATACTTAGATGAAACTACTTCTATGCTTGATAATACTGTGCCATTAGGTGAATTTCTTGATGAACAACTTGCTAGGGCTAGAGAATGAAATTACTGAAACTGATAATATTGATGAAAGTGATGATGAAGATTCTCCCCCTAGATATGAATTGCCTATTGTGCCTGAGGGTTATGTTATGGATGAAGAAACTGCTAGAGATTTTCTTGCTTGTAATGATAGATATGATCTTAAGAAATTATTAGCTAAGCTGAAAGAAAAGTCTTTGAATGCTAGAATGAAATATGACCCTGCTTTTGCTACTTCACCTATATTTATTACTGATAAGGATTATGATTTCTCTGTCGATCCTGAGATAATTACTTTGGTTGAATCTGATCCTTTCTATGGCTATGAATATGAAACTGTTGTGGCACATCTTACTAAATTAAATGATATAGCCACCCTATTCACTCATGAGGAGAAAATTCGTTACTACTATATCCTTAAGCTATTTCCGTTCTCATTAAAGGGTGATGCTAAAACATGGTTTAATTGTCTTGATCCTGGTAGTGTGCGTAGCCCCCAGGATATGACTTATTACTTCTCTACTAAATATTTCCCCGCCCATAAGAAACAAGCTGCTTTAAGGGAAATATATAATTTTGTGCAAATTGAAGAAGAGAGTCTCCCACAAGCTTGGGGAGGCTTCTCCAATTGCTTAATGCTTTGCCTGATCATCCTCTCAAGAAAAATGAAATACTTGATATCTTTTATAATGGACTAACCGATGTTTCCAGAGACCACCTGGATAGTTGTGCTAGTTGTGTTTTCAGGGAAAGAATTGTTGATCAAGCTGAATTGCTATTGAATAATATGTTGAGTAATGAAAATGATTCTACACTTCCTGAACCAACTCCTAAGCCAACTCCGAAGAAAAGGGGTTTCTATTTCTCAGTCCTGAAGATATGCAAGAGGCAAAGAAATCTATGAAAGAAAAAGGTATTAAAGCTGAAGACGTTAAGAATTTACCATCTATTGAAGAAATACATGGTCTTGATAACCCGACACAGGTAGTAAAGGTAAATTCTCTCTATAGATTTGATGAAGGTGATATTCCTCGTTATAAGTCTGCTAGCCAATGCTTAGATGAGTTTGATAATTTAATTGTTAAACAAGAAAACTTCAATGCTTATGTTGGTAGACAATTGAAACGCAATGCTTATATGATTGAACACTTGAGTGATTATATGTCTAGTGTTAAAGGTGAACTTAAACTTATTAGTAAACATGCTTCTATGGTTACCACTCAAGTAGAACAAGTGCTTAAAGCTCAAAATGATTTGCTCAACATTACCAAAAAATACACTTCCGTGATGATACGTGTTTGTCACAGTAGGTCACGTTTTCTGTCATGCATGTACATCCATGACAAATTTATGACAGAATCAAGATAGTCATACCTATGCTGTCGCAGAAGTGTTCCATGACATTACCAAAATTATCATCACGGAAGTGTCCACTTCCATGACAATAAATCGCGGTCACAGAATTGCTTTCGTCAAGGGTTACCGACACGTGGCATCCATCGTAACGGAACGCCGTTAACCTATCGGGTCTGGTTTTGGATCCGATAACCCGTTAACAGCCCCGATCAATGCGGATTTTCCACGTGTAAAATCATCATTGGCTAGAGGAAACACGTGTCGGCTCACCATTGGGACAGATGTCATCCACTCATTGGACCCAAAGCGCCTATGATACGTTGACACATGGCACGGCCCAACAGAGGCCCATTCCTATGAAAAGTCCGGCCCGTTTGACTTGGTCAAAAGGTGGCGGGCCGGCCCACGGCAAGCCTGTTAACGGCCTGTTCGCATATAGCCCATTTACAGCCCGCTAACCCAGGGCCCATTTACGGCCTATCCGAATTAGGCCCAGTAGCGTCATCTGGGCCGTCCAATATAATTCCAGCCCGTTTTAACTTCCGGCCCATGTATGGCCCATGACGTCTTTTGGCCCATATGAGGCCCTTAGTAACCCTCGGCCCATTAACGGCCCATGGTAAAACTGGCCCGTAATGAACAGTGTATCACTTTATACCCATTAACGGCCCATTATTCCATTGGGTCGTTTCCAGCCCATGTTATCTTTCGGCCTTCTCAGGGCCCATTTATTCTTGGGCTCATTTCCAGCATTCGTTTACTTTCAGCCCATTACTGTCATTTTCTGCTTGTGGGCCTAATATAGCCCATGGTTACAGTCGGCCCGTTTGTGGCCCGTTAATACGTTGGGCCGTTTTCATAGCGTCATCAAATACGGCCGGTTAACGACGACCCGTTATGGTCGGCCCATGAACGAACGATTTCAACTCTAGCCCATTTACAACCATAATGTGGTCAATTATTGGCCCATGTTTGGCCAACTGATCATACGGCCCGTAGAAGTCCCATTGATGATACGGCCTTAGAAGGCCCATTGTATCTACGCCTCATAGAAGGCCCATTGTTTCTACGGCCCTTAGAAGGCCCATTGTTTCTACGGCGGGTAGGAGGCCCATGTTAACTACAGTAAATATGTAGCCCATTGTTAATGTGGCCTAGTTTTAAAAAATAGGTTATTGCGGCCACTAGCAAACCGCGGAAAAAGAACTGCACTGACTACAAGAAAACAAATAAACAAGACAATAAGGAAATAAATAATCAAGCAAATTACGCTAGGCTTTCACGGCTATTACACACATTACATCCACTAGGCATCAAAGTTTGCCACAAGTGCAAATATAGGGAACAAAGCAGCATATAAACGCCGCAGCAAAACAAGTCCAGAACTGAAACCACTTCAGAAGAGCTCAAGAAACAATATCCTGGGTACCCATAATGCTGGCAAGATGCTTAGCAAGCTTATTAACTTTCTCTTGTTTGGCGCTTAAATCCTCCAGCAGTTGCTGTTGCACCAGAAAGTATGCATTTGAATTCTGCAGGGACTTCCTCAGTCCTTCGGCTTCCTGTCCCATAACATCTGATCCATGTCTTTCAACTTGAAGTTGAGACTCAAGAAGCTGAACTGATTTAGGCAGCGAGTTCGAAGAGCTGGTGCCAGCAGTAGTAGCCAGTAACTCGAACACTACATCAAGACAAGACTTTGGGGTTGTCTCAGTGTCTTCAATATAGTTTTTATCAGCTTTCTTGGAGAACAACAGGGATGTCTCACTATCTTGAAACTTATCTGCATTACTTCCTTTACCAATGCATAACAGGGTACACTTCTCCAATATTTTATCCGCGTTCTAGAAGAGAAACAAACAAACACATCACAGGTTTACAATGTAGTATATGAAACTCATTTTGGTAAACCAGTTCAGTAGTAAGGTGGACAGGATAACAGCATGAAACAAACATATATCTATGTAGTATGGTCATTGTATGGTCTATATCATTCTAGTTTATGTTGCCAAATCAAGATAGATACAGTTCGAATCATATCTATTTAAGACAAAGTAGCATGGACAGAATATAAGTGTGGGAAACTACACAGCAATAACAACACTTGTAATGTGCATGGCATGAGAACATAACTGTTTATTCAATTGAAACTGAAATCAACATAGAGCAAGTTACAACAGCAAACACGTTAAAGAAACAGGTTTAAAACATACCCGTTGTGCCATTGGAGTTTCAATTGCATTCTTCAAATTTTAAATTAGTTGGTATGAGTAAATACAGTGATGCAAGAGCAAAGTAGTATGAACCATAGCTACGGAACCTGACCTGAGAACATTTCTTCTTCTGCTTTAAGCGTTGACTTGGGGTTCGGAGTGGTGGTCCTCATGCTTTGGGCACTGCAGTTGCCTTACTAACCGATCGTGTTTGGGTGCTCTGTGGTGGAGACGGTGCTGTGTCAACAGGAACTGGATTACTATCTGCTGGGGTTGGGGTTAGAAGGGGTGTAGCTAGTTCTCTGTCCAACTGGGTAGGGGTACAATCTGCGTGAGTCTGGGTTATGTGTGGTGGGGCTGGTTCTTGGGCAAGTACAAATGTGGTTCTATCTCCATCAACAGGTAGCACGATCTTTTATGAAGATTGTGTTTTTACTCCCACATATACTGCCATCACCCCCTCCAATTGAAATGGCTGATAAACAAGAAAAGTAATTGAATGTACAGACATTGTAAGATACATAGGTGCAATGGATAGTAGGGAAGAAAATAGGGCATGAAATAATTCACATTTATGTTGTCTAACCAAACAGAATAGCAGGACATAATTTCAAATATATGATGGCTAATTAAACAGGATAGCATGACACAATTTCACATGTATGATGGCTAACTAAACAGAATAGAATGACATACTTCAAAATATGATGACTATGTAAACAGGATGACATGATATAACTATACGATGTGTCTATTAAAGTGGTTGGCATGCCATAAATAACAAACATGCCATCGATGGAAACATGATGGCATGATATAATTCATGGATATAATGACATAATTCAAAATATGATGACTATGTAAATAGGATGGGATGGTATAACTATATTATGTCTTTAGAAAATGGGTTGGCATGCCATAATTCAGATACATGATGTCTATGTAAACATCATGGCATGTTATAATTCAAATATATGATTTATATACTAAGGAAGTGAGCAGAGAGGCAATCGCATATATGATGTGTCAACTAAGGAGATGGCATTCAATATCGTGTATATGATGTAAAAACTAAGCATTGCAATACAACATATGCATGATATGAGTAATATAACCCTGCCAAGTTTGAGCATACACCTCAGGGGATAATAGGACTGGTCATGTGCCTCTGAATCCTCCTCTGAAGAGCTATCTGTAACCAGCAAGATATCTGCTTCAGCAGGTAGCATTGTCTGCTCTGAAGACCTTGTTTTCACTCCAGATTTATCCATCACCAATTCAAATGGCTGATGCACAGGAAGAGCAGTTGAATATACAAACATTGTCGACAAAAGCAATGAGAAATACAAAAAAAGGATGGCATGATATAATTCACATATATGACACTTGGCTAAACAACATGGCATTGCATAATTCACATATATAATGCCTTGCAACAAGATAGCATTGCATAATTCACATATATAATGTCTTGCAACAAGATGGCATTGCATAATTCACATATATGGTAATTAGACACTAAACAGGTGGCATTCACACAAATCATGTCTAAACTAAGCAAATGACATAGCAATGCAAGATACCATACGCATGATATGAGCAACATAACCCTGCCAAGTTAGAGCATGCACCTCAGGGGGGGTGGAATATGACTGGTCATCTGTCTCTGAATCCTCCTCTGAGGAGCTATCTGTAACCAGCAAGACATGCGCTTCGTCAGATAACATTGTCTGCTTTGAAGACCTTGTTTCCACTCCAGATTTTTCCATGACGTGCCGAATGGCTGATGCACAGGAAGAGTAATTGAATGTACTAAAATTGTTGACAAATTTAACACGTAATAAAAAAATGATGTCATGATATAATTCACATATAAGATGACTGGCTAACCAGGGTGGCATTGCAAAATTCACATATATGATGCCTGGCTAAACAAGATGGCATTGCATGATTCACATATACGATAAAGAAACTAAACAGATGGCATTGACACAAAGCATGTCTACACTAAGCAGTTGACATCTTTGATGTATACAATAAGCAATGCAAGGCACCATATGCAGGATATTACCAAGATCAGCATGCCAAGTTAGAGCGAAGACCTCATGGGGTAAATAGGAGTGGTCTTCTGCTTCTGAATCCCCCTCAGAACAGTTATCTTCCTCTTGATTATGATCCGAAATGGGTGGAGGGGGGGCTGCCTTTGTGCCCACCATGGAGCGACGTCTGCATGAAATTTTATTGCCACGCAAGGCTCGTCTCTTTTGCTCTACATGTTCAGTTCCATTGTGTACAATAACTGACATACATAGGAATAAAACATAGTGAGATTATGTAAGGAGTGCATGCGCAAATCCAGAGTGAAGGTAGCAAACTGTGGATAGACCCAAAACCAATGAGAGCAGGCAGATAATAGCTTTAGTTAAAAAATACAGATAATGGCTCCTTTAATGTTTGTTTGCACCGGAAACTCATAGTAGACACCCGAGATTAACCAGATAGTAGACAGATAGTACTGATTGCTGCCCCAATATGTACCCCACAACCATTTAAAAACTCAAGTTTCAGCATAAGTTTGGACCTGAGTCGGAGTCTAATAGGTGAACACGACGATAAAGTAGCATGTCATCATATTAAGCGATGCATAACGTAAGCAAACACGGAAGAGTGTGACCTCTCTTGCAGACACGTGTAGTCCTCAAGGTCATCTACTCAGTTGATGATGGTAATGCAGTTGTCATGGCTGCCGGCGGCGGGGAAGAAGATCTGAGGCGGCGAAAGACAGTCTGGAGAGCGGATCCCTACTGTGGTGACCCTTCCGTCGTTGGGGCAGCTGAGCTGGGGTGGAACACAGCACCGTAGGAGCAGGACAAACCACACAAGGTTTTCTTTGACACATATCTGTAACAAAAGTAATTGTGTAAGGGCTTGTTTGAATTTGAGGATTCTAACAATGCAGGGATAGGAAATAGACAGGAATAGGATAGGAATGCACGTGCAAAACAGAGAATTTAAAAAGACATGATTTCTGCCAATCTGGGTGTTTGGTTCACAAGAATTGGAAGGTCACAGGATGCAAACAAGCATGGTGAGATTAAGTCAAACCACAGAAGTGTACAACCTCTTTGGCGAAGCCATGTCGATCTCAGCGTGATTGGGTTGGCCGGTGAGGATGCTCCGGCTGACTTGGCTGTCGGAGGAGGGGAAGAATATCTTAGGCGTCTGGAGATGGAGCCCGAGGTACTACTCCGCTGTGATGGAGGGTTTCAATGTTGGAGCAGCTCCGGTGAGTTGTACGACGCCGAGGCTGAAGCAGGACAAGAGAGACAACATTAACCTGAGTGGAATTCTAATAGCATCTCCAATAGATGATGTAAAATACATAACCACAAAGTGCTAGATGTATACATCAGCGGCTCATCTCTGAACTTAACTGTCGAAACTGAATTTAACTGTCCAACTGAACTTAACTGTCAAAACTGAATTTTGCTGCCAAAACTGAATTTTACTGTCGAAACTAAACGCACTAGAGGTGAGGCTACACGTCAGTCGACTGGCTTTTTCATCTCTGGTCAGTCGATTTTGCAGCCGTTGGATATGAAATCAAGGGCCTGCAGTTCATCTTCAACCTCCACCCCCATGAGCCGCCAGCCACCACCGGCCAAACAGCTGCCCCCCGCCGCCCGCGGCCGGCGGTGCACCGCCCCGCCCACCCCGAAAACACTCCCCACCGCCGGTCCGCCGCCACCCTGGCCATCCCTCTAGGCCCCCCCGTGCCGAGCTTTTTCTCCGATGATCCCCGCGCCACCGCCCCACCATCGCCCCCACCCTGAACCCTAAGATAGATAGTGGGGTACCTCTCCGGCGAGCCCCCCTCCCCGCTGCGGCTGGTTCTTCCTTAACTCCGGCGAGCCCCCCCCCCACCCCCTGAAAATCGACTGACCCAAAAGTCGATTCAGTCGACGAAAGTGTAGCTAAATCGGAGCAGCATCGCAAGCAAGAGCAAGAGCGAGAGCAGCAGCGCGAGCAAGAGCGAGAGCAGCAGCGCGAGCAAGAGCAGACCAGGTAGGGGACCAAGAGCAAGAGCAGAGCAGCAGCGCGAACGAGAGCTAAAGCAGCAGCAGCTCCTACTGATGTGGACGTCGCCGCCGAGGGAGCGATGCCGTGGAGGAAGTGGCCGGCGACGCCGCCATGGATGGAGCCGCGCCGTGTCGGCTCGGGACCGAGCGCCGGCAGCACCGTGAGATCGAATCAAGAAGAAAATGCGGTGATTAGTGTACAACCTCTTTGGTGGTGCCGATTGGACCGCAGCTTCATCCGAGGAAACGGTGATGATGATGCTCTTCCGGTGGTGCAGGTGAAGACGGCGGTGTGGGAATGGAGGTGGCGCGAAAGACGAGGGGACGTCGGGGCAGCTCCTTGGAGGTGGAGGACGGGGTGGCTGAACCGGCGGGATGACCAGATCGACGACGGATCCTCATCTGGTACGGTGGATGAGGGACGTCGAGGTGTTGCTGTGGACGACGTCATGAGGGAAGAGGCTCCGGCTGGGTGGCGGACGGAGGAGGGTGTGGGGCTTCGCGGGTTTTCCCGGCCTCGGTGTACGAATGGGTGGGCGGATGGGATGGGAGTGGGGAACCATGGCTTAGGGGCGCGCTTGTCCGAAATGTGGGGTAAGTTACGAAAGTACCAGCACCGATTTGAGGCGGTTCTTTCGGTTTAGGGGTATCACGGGCATTTTGTTGGGGAACGTAGTAATTTCAAAAAAAATCCTACGCACACGCAAGATTATGGTGATGCATAGCAACGAGAGGGGAGAGTATTGTCCACGTACCCTCGTAGACCGATAGCGGAAGCGTTAACACAACGCGGTTGATGTAGTCGTACGTCTTCACGGTCCGACCGATCAAGTACCGAACGTACGGTACCTCCGAGTTCAGCACACGTTCAGCTCGATGACATCCCTCGAACTCCGATCCAGCCGATTGTTGAGGGAGAGTTTCGTCAGCACGACGGCGTGGTGACGATGATGATGTTCTACCAACGCAGGGCTTCACCTAAGCACCGCTACGATATTATCGAGGTGTAATATGGTGGAGGGGGGCACCGCACACGGCTAAGAGATCAATAGATCAATTGTTGTGTCTATGGGGTGCCCCCCTGCCCCGTATATAAAGGAGCAAGGGGGGAGGCGGCCGGCCTAGGAGGAGGGCGCACCAAGGGGGGAGTCCTACTCCCGGGGAGTAGGACTCCTCCTTTCCTTGTTGGAGTAGGAAAAGGGAAGGGAGAAGGAGAAAGAAGGAAGGCCCCCCCTCCCTAGTCCAATTCGGACTAGTCCACGGGGAGGGGTGCAGCCACCCTTTGGGGCCTTTATCTCCTTTCCCGTATGGCCCATTAAGGCCCAATACGAATTCCTGTAACTCTCCGGTACTCCAAAAATACCCGAATCACTCGGAACCTTTCCGATGTCCGAATATAGTCATCCAATATATCGATCTTTACATCTCGACCATTTCGAGACTCCTCGTCAAGTCCCCGATCTCATCCGGGACTCCGAACTCCTTCGGTACATCAAAACTCATAAACTCATAATAAAACTGTCATCGTAACGTTAAGCGTGCGGACCCTACGGGTTAGAGAACTATGTAGACATGACCGAGACACGTCTCCGGTCAATAACCAATAACGGGACCTGGATGCCCATATTGGCTCCCACATATTCTACGAAGATCTTTATCGGTCAGACCGCATAACAACATACGTTGTTCCCTTTGTCATCGGTATGTTACTTGCCCGAGATTCGACCGTCGGTATCTTAATACCTAGTTCAATCTCATTACCGGCAAGTCTCTTTACTCGTTCCGTAATACATCATCTCGCAACAAACTCATTAGTTGCAATGCTTGCAAGGCTTAAGTGATGTCCATTACCGAGAGGGCCCAGAGATACCTCTCCGACAATCGGAGTGACAAATCCCAATCTCGAAATACGCCAACCCAACAAGTACCTTCGGAGACACCTGTAGAGCACCTTTATAATCACCCAGTTACGTTGTGACGTTTGGTAGCACACAAAGTGTTCCTCCGGTAAACGGGAGTTGTATAATCTCATAGTCATGGGAACATGTATAAGTCATGAAGAAAGCAATAGCAACATACTAAACGATCGAGTGCTAAGCTAACGGAATGGGTCAAGTCAATCACATCATTCTCCTAATGATGTGATCCCGTTAATCAAATGACAACTCATGTCTATGGCTAGGAAACATAACCATCTTTGATCAACGAGCTAGTCAAGTAGAGGCATACTAGTGACACTCTGTTTGTCTATGTATTCACGCATGTATCATGTTTCCGGTTAATACAATTCTAGCATGAATAATAAACATTTATCATGATATAAGGAAATAAATAATAACTTTATTATTGCCTCTAGGGCATATTTCCTTCAGTCTCCCACTTGCACTAGAGTCAATAATCTAGTTCACATCGCCATGTGATTTAACATCAATAGTTCATATCACCATGTGATTAATACCCATAGTTCACATCGTCATGTGACCAACACCCAAAGGGTTTACTAGAGTCAGTAATCTAGTTCACATCGCTATGTGATTAACACCCAAAGAGTACTAAGGTGTGATCATGTTTTGCTTGTGAGATAATTTTAGTCAACGGGTCTGTCACATTCAGATCCGTAAGTATTTTGCAAATTTCTATGTCTACAATGCTCTGCACGGAGCTACTCTAGCTAATTGTTCCCACTTTCAATATGTATCTAGACCGAGACTTAGAGTCATCTAGATTAGTGTCAAAACTTGCATCGACGTAACCCTTTACGACGAACCTTTTGTCACTTCCATAATCGAGAAACATATCCTTATTCCACTAAGGATAATTTTTGACCGCTGTCCAGTGATCTACTCCTAGATCACTATTGTACTCCCTTGCCAAAATCAGTATAGGGTATACAATAGATCTGGTACACAGCATGGCATACTTTATAGAACCTATGGCCGAGGCATAGGGAATGACTTTCATTCTTTCTCTATCTTCTGCCGTGGTCGGGCTTTGAGTCTTACTCAATTTCACACCTTGTAACACAGGCAAGACACTCTTTCTTTGACTGTTCCATTTTGAACTACTTCAAAATCTTGTCAAGGTATGTACTCATTTAAAAAAACTTATCAAGCGTCTTGATTTATCTCTATAAATCTTGATGCTCAATATGTAAGCAGCTTCACCGAGGTCCTTCTTTGAAAAAATCCTTTCAAACACTCCTTTATGCTTTGCAGAATAATTCTACATTATTTCCGATCAACAATATGTCATTCACATATACTTATCAGAAATGATGTAGTGCTCCCACTCACTTTCTTGTAAATACAGGCTTCACCGCAAGTCTGTATAAAACTATATGCTTTGATCAACTTATCTAAGCGTATATTCCAACTCCGAGATGCTTGCCCCAGTCCAGAGATGGATCGCTGGAGCTTGCATATTTTGTTAGCACTTTTAGGATTAACAAAACCTTCTGGTTGCATCATATACAACTCTTCTTTAATAAATCCATTAAAGAATGCAATTTTGTTTATCCATTTGCCAGATTTCATAAAATGCGGCAATTGCTAACATGATTTAGACAGACTTAAGCATAGATATGAGTGAGAAACTCTCATCGTAGTCAACACCTTGAACTTGTCGAAAACCTTTTCGCGACAATTCTAGCTTTATAGATAGTAACACTACTATCAGCGTCCGTCTTCCTCTTGAAGATCCATTTAATCTCAATGGCTCACCAATCATCGGGCAAGTCAATCAAAGTCCATACTTTGTTCTCATACATGGATCCCATCTCAGATTTCATGGCCTCAAGCCAATTTGCGGAATCTGGGCTCATCATCGCTTCCTCATAGTTCGTAGGTTCGTCATGGTCAAGTAACATGACCTCCAGAACAGGATTACCGTACCACTTTGGTGCGGATCTTACTCTAGTTGACCTACGAGGTTCGGTAGTAACTTGATTTGAAGTTACATGATCATCATCATTAGCTTCCTCACTATTTGGTGTAGTAGTCACAGGAACAGATTTCTGTGATGAACTATTTTCCAATAAGGGAGCAGGTACAGTTACCTCATCAAGTTCTACTTTCCTCCCACTCACTTCTTTCGAGAGAAACTCCTTCTCTAGAAAGGATCCATACTTGGCAACGAATGTCTTGCCTTCAGATCTGTGATAGAAGTTGTACCCAACTGTCTCCTTTGGGTATCCTATGAAGACACATTTCTCCGATTTCAGTTTGAGCTTATCAGGATGAAACTTTTTCACATAAGCATCGCAACCCCAAACTTTAAGAAACGACAACTTTGGTTTCTTGCCAAACCACAGTTCATAAGATGTCGTCTCAACGGATTTAGATGGTACCCTATTTAACGTGAATGTAGCTGTCTCTAATGCATAACCCCAAAACGATAGTGGTAGATCGGTAAGAGACATCATATATTGCACCATATCTAATAAAGTACGGTTACGATGTTCGGACACACCATTACACTGTGGTGTTCCAGGTGGCGTGAGTAGTGAAACTATTTCACATTGTTTTTACTGAAGGCCAAACTCGTAACTCAAATACTCTTCTCCACGATTAGATCGTAGAAACTTTATTTTCTTGTTACGATGATTTTCCACTTCACTCTGAAATTATATGAACTTTTCAAATGTTTCAGACTTCTGTTTCATTAAATAGATATACCCATATCTGCTCAAATCATCTGTGAAGGTCAGAAATTAATGATACCTGCTACGAGCCTCAATATTCATCGGACCACATACATCTGTATGTATGATTTCCAACAAATCTGTTGCTCTCTCCATAGTTCCGGAGAACAGCGTATTAGTCATCTTGCCCATGAGGCACGGTTCGCAAGCATCAAGTGATTCATAATCAAGTGATTCCAAAATCCCATCAGTATGGAGTTTCTTCATGCGCTTTACACCAATATGACCTAAACGGCAGTGCCACAAATAAGTTGCACTATCATTATTAACTTTGCATCTTTTGGCTTCATTATTATGAATATGTGTATCACTGCGATCGAGATCCAACAAACCATTTTATTGGGTGTATGACCATAGAAGGTTTTATTCATGTAAACAGAACAACAATTATTCTCTAATTTAAATGAATCACCGTATTGCAACAAACATGATCAGATCATATTCATGCTCAACGCAAACACCAAATAACACTTATTTAGGTCCAACACTAATCCCGAAAGTATAGGGAGTGTGCGATGATGATCATATCAATCTTGGAACCACTTCCAATACACATCGTCACTTCATCCTTAACTAGTTTATGTTCATGCAACTCCCGTTTCAAGTTACTACTCTTTAGCAACTGAACCAGTATCAAATACTGAGGGTTTGCTATAAACACTAGTAAGTACACATCAATAACATGTATATCCAATATACCTTTGTTCACTTTGCCATCCTTCTTATCCACCAAATACTTGGGGCAGTTCCGCTTCCAGTGACCAGTCCCTTTGCAGTAGAAGCACTTAGTCTCAGGCTTAGGTACAAACTTGGGCTTCTTCACTTGAGCAGCAACTTGCTTGCCGTTCTTCTTGAAGTTCCCCTTCTATCCCTTTGCCCTTTTCTTGAAACTAGTGGTCTCTTCAACCATCAACACTTGATGTTTTTCTTGATTTCTACCTTCGTCGATTTCATCATCACGAAGAGCTCGGGAATTACTTTCGTCATCCCTTGCATACTATAGTTCATCACGAAGTTCTACTAACTTGGTGATGGTGACTAGAGAATTCTGTCAATCACTATTTTATCTGGAAGATTAACTCCCACTTGATTCAAGCGATTGTAGTACCCAGACAATCTGAGCACATGCTCACTGCTTGAGCTATTCTCCTCCATATTTTAGCTATAGAACTTGTTGGAGACTTCATATCTCTCAACTCGGGTATTTGCTTGAAATATTAACTTCAACTCCTGGAACATCTCATATGGTCCATGACGTTCAAAACGTCTTTGAAGTCCCGATTCTAAGCCGTTAAGCATGGTGCACTAAACTATCAAGTAGTCATCATATTGAGCTAGCCAAACGTTCCTAATGTTTGCATCTGCTCCTGCAATAGGTCTGTCACCTAGCGGTGCATCAGGGACATAATTCTTCTGTGCAGCAATGAGGATAATCCTCAGACCACGGATCCAATCCGCATCTTTGCTACTAACATCTTCAACATAATTTTCTCTAGGAACATATCAAAAATAAATACAGGGAAGCAACAACGCGAGCTATTGATCTACAACATAATTTGCAAAATACTATCAGGACTAAGTTCATGATAAATTTAAGTTCAATTAATCATATTACTTAAGAACTCCCACTTAGATAGACATCCCTCTAATCTTCTAAGTGATCACGTGATCCATATCAACTAAACCATGTCCGATCATCACGTGAGATGGAGTAGTTTCAATGGTGAACATCACTATGTTGATGATATCTACTATATGATTCACACTCGACCTTTCGGTCTTAGTGTTCCGAGGCCATATCTGTTATATGCTAGGCTCGTAAAGTTTAACCTGAGTATTCCGCGTGTGCAACTGTTTTGCACCCGTTGTATTTGAACGTAGAGCCTATCACACCCGATCATCACGTGGTGTCTCAGCACGAAGAACTTTCGCAACAGTGCATACTCAGGGAGAACACTTATACCTTGATAATTTAGAGAGAGATCATCTTATAATGCTACCGTCAAACTAAGCAAAATAAGATGTATAAAAGATAAACATCACATGCAATCAAAATATGTGACATGATATGGCCACATCATCTTGTGCCTTTGATCTCCATCTCCAAAGCATCGTCATGATTTCCATCGTCACCGGCATGACACCATAATCTCCATCATCTTGATCTATATCAATGTGTCGTCACATGGTCATCTCGCCAATTATTGCTTTTGCAACTATTGATATCGCATAGCGATAAAGTAAAGCAATTATTTGGCGCTTGCATCTTATGCAATAAAGAGATAACCATAAGGCTTCTGCCAGTTGCCGATAATTTCAACAAAACATGATCATCTCATACAACAAATTATATCTCATCACATCTTGACCATATCACATCACAACATGCCCTGCAAAAACAAGTTAGACGTCCTCTACTTTGTTGTTGCAAGTTTTACGTGGCTGCTACGGGCTGAGCAAGAACCGTTCTTACCTACGAATCAAAACCACAATGATAGTTTGTCAAGTTGGTGCTGTTTTAACCTTCGCAAGGATCGGGCGTAGCCACACTCGGTTCAACTAAAGTGAGAGAGACAGACACCCGCTAGTCACCTTTAAGCAACGAGTGCTCGCAACGGTGAAACCAGTCTCGCGTAAGCGTACGCGTAATGTCGGTCCGGGCCACTTCATCTCACAATACCGCCGAACCAAAGTATGACATGCTGTTAAGCAGTATGACTTATATCGCCCACAACTCACTTGTGTTCTACTCGTGCATATAACATCAACGCATAAAACCAGGCTCGGATGCCACTGCTGGGGAACGTAGTAATTTCAAAAAAATTCCTACGCACACGGAAGATCAGGGTGATGCATAGCAACGAGAGGGGAGAGTGTTGTCCACGTACCCTCGTAGACCGATAGCGGAAGCGTTAACACAACGCGGTTGATGTAGTCGTACGTCTTCACGATCCGACCGATTAAGTACCGAACGTACGGTACCTCCGAGTTCAGCACACGTTCAGCTCGATGACGTCCCTCGAACTCCGATCCAGCCGAGTGTTGAGGGAGAGTTTCGTCAGCACGACGGCGTGGTGACGATGATGATGTTCTACCGACGCAGGGCTTCGCCTAAGCACCGCTACGATATTATCGAGGTGTAATATGGTGGAGGGGGGCACCGCACACGGCTAAGAGATCAATAGATCAATTGTTGTGTCTATGGGGTGCCCCCCTGCCCCCGTATATAAAGGAGCAACGGGGAGGCGGCCGGCCTAGGAAGAGGGCGCGCCAAGGGGGGAGTCCTACTCCCACCGGGAGTAGGACTCCTCCTTTCCTTGTTGGAGTAGGAAAAGGGAAGGGAGAAGGAGAAAGAAGGAAGGCCCCCCCTCCCTAGTACAATTCGGCCCATTAAGGGGAGGGGTGCGGCCACCCTTTGGGGCCTTTCTCTCCTTTCCCGTATGGCCCATTAAGGCCCAATACGAATTCCCGTAACTCTCCGGTACTCCGAAAAATACCCAAATCACTCAGAACCTTTCCGATGTCCGAATATAGTCGTCCAATATATCGATCTTTACGTCTCGACCATTTCGAGACTCCTCGTCAAGTCCCCGATCTCATTCGGGACTCCAAACTCCTTCGGTACATCAAAACTCATAAACTCATAATAAAACTGTCATCGTAACGTTAAGCGTGCGGACCCTATGGGTTCGAGAACTATGTAGACATGACCGAGACACGTCTCCGGTCAATAACAAATAGCGGGACCTGGATGCCCATATTGGCTCCCACATATTCTACGAAGATCTTTATCGGTCAGACCGCATAACAACATACGTTGTTCCCTTTGTCATCGGTATGTTACTTGCCCGAGATTCGATCGTCGGTATCTTAATACCTAGTTCAATCTCGTTACCGGCAAGTCTCTTTACTCGTTCCGTAATACATCATCTCGCAACAAACTCATTAGTTGCAATGCTTGCAAGGCTTAAGTGATGTGCATTACCGAGAGGGCCTAGAGATACCTCTCCGACAATCGGAGTGACAAATCCCAATCTCGAAATACGCCAACCCAACAAGTACCTTCGGAGACACCTGTAGAGCACCTTTATAATCACCCAGTTACGTTGTGACGTTTGGTAGCACACAAAGTGTTCCTCCGGTAAACGGGAGTTGCATAATCTCATAGTCATAGGAACATGTATAAGTCATGAAGAAAGCAATAGCAACATACTAAACGATCGAGTGCTAAGCTAACGGAATGGGTCAAGTCAATCACATCATTCTCCTAATGATGTGATCCCGTTAATCAAATGACAACTCATGTCTATGGCTAGGAAACATAACCATCTTTGATCAACGAGCTAGTCAAGTAGAGGCATACTAGTGACACTCTGTTTGTCTATGTATTCACACATGTATCATGTTTCCGGTTAATACAATTCTAGCATGAACAATAAACATTCATCATGATATAAGGAAATAAATAATAACTTTATTATTGCCTCTAGGGCATATTTCCTTCACATTTCGCGTGTCGGGATTTCACAGGAGGTAGGAGTTTTCGCGCGCGTTGTAATTTTGGAATAGCAAGGCGCGGGTTGAGATGGAGGGAGTTGTCGGAGCACAACGAGAGAAAGATATATCTTAAATATTTCGGGCTAACAAGGCGCGGGTTGAAATTTCCGGACAAGCCTAACGTGTTTTGTACCAAATCAATTCGCACTATAAATGTCATTCAAAACTTTGAATTCATGTTATGTTCAATTAAAATATATCGCTACGTGTATAATGCATGCAACCTAGTACTCAAATGAACGTTTTAGTGCATTCCAAACGTATATACTACCGCTTCAATATGAACTAAATTTGAATTCGTTTCTCTATTTGAATAAGATCTACAATAATGATTGTTGTGAAGTCAAAGCATTTGAATTCGTTTATTTGTTTTAATAAGATCTACAATCGTCATTATTATCAAGTTAAACCATCGTTTGTGTATTATCTTCACAGCACACCACATGATTAGTCTCGAGTTACATATGAACTATGTGTACTATATGAACTCGAACTTGATTTTTTGAATCCACTTTATGTTCATTTCAAATCATAGTACATTTCAAGCTCTAGCTAGATCTTCACAAACTAAATCATGTCTCATATGTATAATGTGTTTATCACATTATGTATGGTGCCCCACCCCCTACGCCTACAAGTATTTAGATGTGAGTTGTAAACACCACACATTACCACAAATTCAAATAAAAATGTGAGAATGTTCGATATATAGTATTGTTTAGATTGTTCGATATTTAGTTGTAAGCTGCAAACGCCACACATTATCACAAATTCAAATAAAATGTGAGATTGTCCGATGTATTGTATGGTTTAGATTGTTCGACATTTAGCTATGAGTTGCAAACGCCATGCATTATCACATTATGGTATAACATGTGCAAAACCACAACACGCGTATCACCGCTATATTCATGCATGCATATTTTTAAAACACTATGATCTCCTATTCAAACATACGAATCCGCTTTCATATCAAATTATGATCTTTGTTAGTCTCTTACACCCAGACAATCCTCTAACCTTTGTAGCTACCACTAACTTTCTCTCGTGCATGCACACGCCCTCCTCGCCCTCCCCCTCCCTCAGCATTCTATCCATCGCGCACATTAATTTTTTTCTTTAGGTCGTTCTCCCACAGTCTCCACAACTCCTTCCCGACACTCACCGATCGATAAACCTCTCCAGCGATGTCTGCCTACAACATACACACGCACCTTCAATCTCCTCATTTATGTGTCCTTGCCTCGTGTCTCTCATACGGTCCCACACACATGTAAACTCTCGCCCCTCTTTTCATCGATCTCACAACCGCACACTCCTCCCCCTATCTAGCTAGTAGCTGGGCCTCTCGCACCACCTCCTAGCTCCATTCTCTCTGTCTATCCGTCTCGCCGGGCCTTATTGGCCTCTAACAAATGGGCGTACACCGACCGATCTCCCGCCATACATATAGCTAGCTAGGTCCTTATAACTCGTTTTTCCCCATGCGTCGATCGATCTACCTCATTAGTTATGTCTCTCCCTTCCTTTGACAAACAACAATTGATCTACCGATCTAGTTAGGTTTTCTTACCAAACACATGGTTCCCCTTCATCATCCATGGATGTGTCCCGACAGATCTATCACGCACAGGCACACACAGAAACACATCAGTTTGTCTAGTAGGCCTCTCCCACCATCTTCGAGAAGCAACTCCATCACGCATCCCGCACTCTACCCCTCTCCCTCCCTCTCTCTATCCTCTCTCTCTCTCTATCCCATCCTATTTCCAGTCCTTCGGTTATGTATGGATGTCGACCGATCTCCCTCAAGACATAGCTGGTTCTCTCCTTCTCAACACATATACGAGTCGTTCTACCTCTATAGTTAGGCCTCTGGCTACCCCTCCCCCCACCCCCTCCCACACACACCCATACATCAAGCGCTCTAGTCATGTCTCCCTGCCACACACAAACTTGACCTGTGCCCTCTGACGTTCTGGTAGCTAGGTCAGTCGCCCTATATCTTTGACTTGCACACACACACAATTTCGATGGCTCTCTTCATCGATCTCGCACCCACCCACTTGATCCTCTCTTCGACTCTATCGATATCTGTGACCCCTCCCTCTCTTCTCGTGGATCGCTCGACCCTCTATATATGATATGGATAGGCCTCCATTTCACACACATTGCATGCAAAATTTTGTTTGAGATGTCATCGACACATATTCCCACAAATACATTCACGAAATCAACCTCCCCCCAAACAAAAAACACTCACGAACGCACAAACCATTTGTCTAGGTTTTTATCTCTCACACACACCCACGTAGGTGGGGGACGTGCACGAAGAGAAGAGGTGCACGCACGGCGCACGTACTCCCATCTCTTTCCCAACCACACCCGCGCGGGTACACGGTGGACCTCATTTCTGTACGAAAAGGCAGCCCACGTGGTAATTTGACACGTGTACTGGTTGTCCACTAGATGGAGGGAGGATCGTCTACCACGGGTGAACAAACAAATTGCGACTTGATGCGTTATGTTAAAAAAGAGGCAAACCATGTGGGGCCTACCTTAGAGGCAAGGCTCTATACACTGGAGTACTTTTGATGTGTCCCATCAACTCGCAGAACGAGGAGAAGCTTGCTTAGTACGCTGTCTCCCCCGCCCACGGGCGCGGTGGCTCGCAGGATGAGGTGAAGCTTGCTTACTAGTAGTAGTACTGTATGCCTTACACCCGCTCCCTCGCCCAAGCACGCGGTGGCTCGCAGGACGAGGAGAAAATTTACTACTCCCTCTGTTTACTCCTCGTCCCTACTACCTTGGTTAGAGAGATTATCATATTGTTTGAAATATATATGTCATTTAGTAGATTTCAATATGAACTACTAGTACATACTCCAAACACTGATGTATATAGACGTATTTTGGAGTGTAGATTCACTCATTTTGCTCCGTATGTAGCATAAAGTTGAGACACTTATTTTGGAACGGAGGGAGTACATATTTGCTATGATCTGTCAATCATTGAGATGCAATAGCATGCATGTTAGTCTCCTTTGTATTTGATGAAATGTTGCAACGGGCAACCTTGGACGCAAGATACATGTAACAGAAGTTGGAAGCTTCATAGCATTGTACTATCTCGCTGAGAAATTACAGTACATACTATACAAGTACTTCCTCCGTTCCTAAATATAAGTCTTTGTAGAGATTTCACCATGAACCACATACGGATATATATAGATGCATTTTAAGTGTAGATTCATTCATTTTGTTCTGTATGTAGTCCACCTAGTGGAATCTCTACAAAGACTTATATTTAGGAACGGGGGGAGTACTATGTAAAGAGTTAGGTGCCGCACGGTGTCCAGAAAATATGGTGATAGTGTGAGGTGGGCCATGTAATCACTAAGCCTGCATGTTTTCACTGCTCTTGCACTCCTCCACCGTAAGAATGGAGAAAATTGTAATCTAGTAGTACCTCCTTTCACCGAAAGCGTGGGACATCCAACAGTCCTACCACCTCAGTAATAATGACCAATGAGCCGTCAAATCACATAGACCCAGCAGTAAGTTGGACGGACGACGCAACCATCACTCTTGAATCCGCTTCTCCCTTCAACTCAGGCGCCAGTGAGAGGTCGCGTCCGCTCTGCCCGGGCATGAATGCGGCACCGATTCTTTGGAGCGGCGCTGACCGTTTCGGGCGGGTAGCGCGCGCGGCGATGGAGGGGCTTTGGGTGGGCCAGGCTGGTCAGGAGCGGGCCTGGCAGTTGTCCGCCCGTCCCTACCGGACGCTCGGAAACGAGAGGATGCACCGACTCTCGCGGCTAAAATCATACACTACACACCATCTCTCTGTAGGAGTAGGTCGATCTGTCGCTCTCTCTAACACACACATGCTGTTAAACACACACACACGCACACATAGGTTCATAGAATAGGAAAATCGTGCGAGTGTGAAGCCACAGGAAGTGAGATACAAATGGAGTACGTACAAGAAGAGAAGAGGTGACAAATATTCCATCAAACCTGGACTGAGGAGTAGTACTCCCTCCGTCTAGGTGTTAAGTCATCCTACGGAAATCAGATATTCCCAAAATGGTTAGGCGTCGTCCATTAACTTCGCATCTCAATCCCCTCCTGGCCTCGTTGCTAGCGAGCGTTGTTACTTAGGGAGCATTTGGATCCTTAGCAAGAACAGCTTATAGCATAGCCGGGCAAGGTTAGGCATTTGGAACTGTTAAAACATGTTAGCTTTTGTGGGCCAGCTAGCTTGGGTGGGCTAGAAAAACCTTGCTAGCTCAGGAGAGCCAGATCGGCTTGCTTCCGACGGCAAACTTCGCGTAGTAGTAACATAGACTAGTAACATATGCATGTTACTAGTCCAAGTTACTCACCACTATGACCAGCCTAAGCAATGTAACCAAACGCTCCTTACTCTGCCTTGTTATCTCCCCCGGAAACCCAATGCATGGAGCGCAACTATGCGTTGATCAGTCAAGAAATCAAAGTCGGCTTGCATGCGAGTTAATACGTGGCCCTGCATGGTAGCTAAAACGGCATCTCTTAGTTGTTTGGATTAATTGTTGCGTTTAGAGACAGAAATCAGGGCTCTGATTGGTGGAATGACCGGTCAAGTTTCTCCTTCTCCTCCAATCTGCTTGCACCTTGGTCCCGCTGCACCTTCTAACGTGACTTATTACACCTAGACGGAGGGAGTCGTTTGAGATACGGTGGCACACTGACTTAGGTCGAATACAAGTGCCCAAAATTGTGTGCATGTTATAATAAGGATTCACTTAAAATAGTACGTGAGCGAACAGAGGGATCAATTGGACAGTGTTCCCGAGCAATAGCGAGATGTGTGAGGTAAGATACACCGCTGACGCTTTTAATTTTTCTTATTAATTTGTTTGTTTCACCCTTTGACTGGTGGGACCCAACGTACTACGTGGAGAGAGGTAAGATGACTAAGGCTGCATTATTTCTGCACCACTGTGGATAGTCTTACCACCAAAGCCACATGACACGATTATGATTTAAATCCCAATGAATCCCACACACACACAAAAAACACAGCATGCTTGTCACACGAATGCAGGAATGTATAAAAGGTTATTTTCCTCTCGTTGAACATAACGGGAGGGTTGTGTAGCTGGTTAGGCTGTTCGCTCATCAAACTTGAGGTCTCGGGTTCGATAACTACACTTGAGCATAATTCGTGCCAGGAGGATTCTTTGACTGGTCAAAATGGATGGATACGGAGCTATACGATCACGTAGTGACCGTATAATCACCTCATCACGTATAAGCTGCAGCCTCGGCGCTTGTTTTCTAGGGTTTGCACTCTTCACACTCTCTCCAGTATATATATACACGCTGGAGCCTCAGCGCATGTAGTTGCTCTCTTCACACTCTCTCACCCTCTCCAGATCTAAACAAGACTTCATTGTCCTCTCTCTCTCTCCCCCTCACTGCTGGTCTGCTTGTAGTTGCTCTCTTCACACTCTCTCACCCTCTCCATATCTAACCAAGACTTCGTTGGCCTCTCTCTCTCTCCCCTCACTGCTGGTCAATGAGCCGGCAGGATCCGTCCGTCGAGAAGGGAAGGAGGCTTAACGCTGTCACCGTCGGCGAGGGAGGGAATCCACTACCGGCGCAGCTATTCACTTTCACCCAGCGGCGGCGCGGGAGGGCCTCCGACCCCTTCTTCTTCGCCGCCGTACATAGTGTGGGTCGAACGGCCTCCGGTCGCACACCGAACCACACCCCAAGAACCTTAAGGTATAAATTACTTATTCCACATGCATTGCTCTAGCTGCATGTGGGCTTTTTCCGCTTCTTCACTCCAATCTAGGTGTTGGATCAAACAGGAAAGTAGTGGAGAAAGTTGTATACCATGAATCTAGGACATGGTTCAAAGAGGAAAGGAATGGGGGGAAGTAGTGGGAAAAGTTGTATAGCATGAATCTAGGACGTGGTTCAAAAAGGAAAGGAAGGGGGAAAGTAGTGGGGAAAGTTGTATCGCATGAATCTAAGACGTGGTTCAAAGAGGACAAGAATGGGGGAAAGTAGTGGGGAAAGTTGTATAGCATAAATCTAGGACGTGGTTCACAGAGGAAAGGAAGTGGGGAAAGTACTAGTACATACTGGCTATCCAGCACCTACGTTGGTCGAAAAGGGAAAACAATGACAAACGCAGTACGCACATCTGTAACGAACTAATCTTTTGTTTTGGGGGACAACGCTGTAGAGTTTGAGCAGGACTAGATTTGCTGCACTCACATAGGGAAAGGTGTCTAAAGATAACAAAACTGGGACCAACACAAATATGCTCCTTGGTTGTTTGTTCTTTGTTGCAACAGACTGTGCATCACCTCAGTACATCGGTAGATGCACATAGTGCTGGTGCGTCCACTGACCCGTGCAACTCTTTAGCTGTTGTTAATCTAAGGCCCTGTTTGGTTAAAAACTCCCTAGTCCATACCTGCTTGGTTCCAGGGACTAAACATGGGCTAGAGGTTATTAAATGACATGCTAAAAGACCATGTTACCCCTAGTAATGAACTAATAGAGACAAGGTGCGATGCGTGGCAGGGGCAACTGTTGGAAAAAGTCCAAAAAAGACTCTCCCTCGGGGTCTTCTTTCTTTAGTCCCAAATGCCCACTTCTAGTCCCTAAAAGTCCCTCCTGTTTGGTTTAGATGGGACTGACATGGAGTTTTTTTAGTCCCTCCACCAAAATGTCCCTGTAAACAAACACCCTCTAATAATGCCGCTGGAAAATTGATGCAATGCCACAGTTAAAAGCAAATTACATGTTTAACGAATTTTATTGTTAATATAATCTCTCTGTTAATATTAATCAATGCCACCGTTTGAGAAATGCTACTGTCTTGCTTTCTTTCCCATTTAGATCAAGTAGATGCTTCTTTTTGTTAGCTTCTGTGTCATCCACCGTTAGTGACCACTAGTTGTTTCCTTTGCACCTCTGTGTAAACAGGGTTATCTACTTCACCTCGTTGCCATTGTGACCTTTTGTTGCACTGCACAAAACACTTTTGTTTTAAGAGTGTTTTGTGCAGTTCAACCAAAATGTCACACCGGCAACATTGCTTGATTGCTTGATCTTAGTGGAACTGCACAAGAGGAGATCTTACTTCCTATCCGTGTTGGCAAATTTTGTTCAGATCTTCTTCTTGTGAGTTGTTTGAATTCTGCGTCATGAGAGGTCAGTACTAGCCTTCTTTCACATGATTCTGCAGTGTGCTTTCATATGTTGTGCTACTTGTACGGTAATGTTGCTTGATTTTAGTGAACTGCACAAATGGAGACAAGACTTCCAATCTATATGTGCACCGCAATATCCCATTGAGGTAAGATAAGGATATTTCACAACTGTTGGCATGTATTTTGCCACTTTCATCAGAAAATTAATGTCATTGTTTAATGCTATACTTGTGCAACCTAATTGACATGCCAAATCTTACATTGAAGGCGAAGCTTGTCTGTTATTGAACCAAGTGATGAAGGGGAAGAACAAGCGGAAGAAAAACAAAAATCAACTCCTGGTGCTGTAATGAAGCACTGGAACTGTGATGACACAAGTAATGATATAGTTTTGCATCTTAATTTATTGCTATGGCTGGAACGTGCAATTGTTTTGCCACTGATTTGATGCCACTCTTAATGTAATACGTAATTATCTCTACTTGTGCAAACAGGGATCTTCTTTGAAGATACCATATATTTCAGTGGAACTGCACAAGAAGATGTTGGAAACATTAATCGAATCGAGGAGTATATAGTAAGCATGGCCACCACAGTAGATAGCAACAGGTTGTTCCGGAGAAGTGCTTCATCTGTATGCTCTACAAAATAAGCCTCCAGACAAAGGTTGGTACTCGCCCACTGATTTCATCCATATGATTGAGCTTTGTCATCTCTGTTGGTGTTGTGCTACTGTTTAGATACTGTCATCAAAAAATGGTATTGTCCTTGAGAAGTGCTTCATCTGTGCTGTTTTAAATATTTCCTTTCCTTTTTTTCGAGCAAACAGGGATGCTAGCATTTAGTTATCCTCTTGTCTTTGCACAACAGGATCATCCTCCTCTGAAGAAGAATATGGAGTACGTGAAGTGACTAGTTCCGATTATGTCAGGATGAAGAAGCCCTGTCTATCTTCTCAATAGAAGGAGCAGTTGAAGGACGGTTACATTACCCCCCACAAGACCAAACTAACTTCAGCTCAGAAGGACTGACAAATCTCCATTTTCTTGATGTGATGCGCGAGTACAATGTTGTTCTAGGATTCTTTCCGGTGAGTTCCATTTTTCTAAAAGTGTGCTCTACATGGACCATGTAGGTGCCTGTTTGAACCGTCAATTCATAGTACAGTTTGCTTTATACTAATCACTTTTTTGTATTTGTGCAAACAGGGGTGCTCAGCTTGATTTCAATGGGAACTGCACAAAATGTTCATGAATACATCGAATCATTCATTTCCACCACAAGAAAGGAGGTGCCGATAAGTTCAAGGTGTTGCAACATATAAGGGCGAAATCATACAAGCTACGCGCGAATTTGGTTGATTTTGGTGGAATTGCACAAAAAGAACAGCTGGTTTATTTAGCACGAGGTGCCATGTCAATGTCCGAACTGATGGCAAACCCTGCCCATTCCACAATCGTAGGCATTTGATATTTTGGAATGGGAAAACCTTGTCAAATTTTGCTCATTGATTTTAGCAAGAAGACATGCGTTTGATATTTTCGAATGGGACGCCCTTTGCTGTCAGCAGCGTCAATCCATTTTTTCTCTATTCTTTAGTTGTGAAGTAAATATTGGCTCTGACATGTGAATCGCTAAGATGCATAATCATCGATTGTTTTGAATATTCTCTATGAATTGCCAGGCCTGTGTGTTTGATTGCAATGTACAGGAATGCTAAAAAGCTGCTAAAAAGCTGCTCAAACTCTATGTACTCCTTCTATTCCTTTTTACTTCGCACATTGTGAAAGTGCATACTTTTTTCTATAAGATTGGTCAAAGTAGAGATACTTTGACTGCAGACAAAACTTGTATGCAGACTAGAAAGGACCGAAGGGAGTACATGTGAAACTGTTGCAAACGAGGTGATCACCCTGGGAATAATGCTAGTACGTATTGTTTTGCATGTTCATCCAATGCCAGTGATACAAGAATTCAAACTAATCAAAATAAATGTATTCATACACGGTCGTATTTCATATAAACATGCCAAATTTCATTACATTTCATACATTCTTCAACTAAAAAGGGGTGCGCTGGAGGTATAATTAATTAACCGAAGCTACCCACATGTGTCCGGCTGAGCCGAACAGAAGCTTCAGTGACTTAACTGCAGGTGCAGTTGCGTAACTAACATGTGGCCCAAATGCCTGTTGGGCCCACGTGTCAGTCAGCCAACTGCACCAGCAGTTAAGTAGAAGCAGCGTCCTTCTCCAACATAGCTCTCCGACTCCACGTCGCCGCCAAGAAGCTAACCGGCCGTCAGTGGTCAACCCGCCTAGCTTGTCATAGCGATTAGGGCAAGTAGGAGCCCCACATGACAAACACCTTTCTTCTTGTCATTCTTCTTCTTGAAGTTCGTTTGTTGCACAGCCTTGTTCTTCCCATCAAACTTTGCTTTACCATCAAACTTGCCCTTGTTCTTGAACTTGTGGGGCTGGAAGTTCTTCTTCTGTACTAGATTGGCACTAGATCCTCCCTCGATTCCTCGAGCACGTGTGTCCTTTGCTCTCGCCTTTTCTTCCATATCAAGAGTGCCAATGAGATCCACGAAGGAGGAAGCTTAGTGATGATACCTCCGGCAACAAACTTGCCCGGTAGCATACAACTGAAGTGCTCAAGTTCTCTAGCAAATGACTGTATCTCATGAGCTTGCTCAACCACGGAGCGCTCTTCAATCATCCTGTAATCATAGAATTTCTCCATGATGTACAGCTCAGTGCCAGCAACCGGCGGGTAGCAGCGGTGGCCTTACTTGGACCCGAGCGGCGGCGACCTACCGTGTTCTACTCTTCCTCGTTTTCTGAGTGGTGCAGCCTCGTTGGCAGCGGGGCAGGGCCTCGACGGAGCCGGCGATGTCCTCTGTCTCGTTGCCGGCGGGCGGCACCTCGGCGGAGCAAGGGAAATCCTCCCCCCTCGTTGCCGGCAGGGTGGGGCCTCGGTGGAGCCGGCGGTGTCCTCTACCTCGTTGTTGGCACCGCGGGGCCTCGACGGAGCAGGGCCTCGTCGACGCCAGCGGAGCGGGGACTCGTCAGAGCCGGCATTGTCCTCTGCCTCGTCCTCGGTCTCGCCAAACAGCGCCTCGCCCACTTCATCGCACTCTTTGTAGGCGGCCGCAGCCTCCGCCACCCGCATGCGGTACCGCCAGTGCTCGAGGCGGCCCTCGCGGGCGGAGCGGTACGAGTCGAGCAGCGCCTCCTGCTCCGCCCGCTCCGCGGCGATCTGCTCCTCCGCCTGCAGGTGCTCCTGGAGGAGATGGTGGTTGTAGGCGGCGTCGGCCTGCGCCTCCCGGAACTGCTCCTCACGCTTCTGCCACACCATGTCCATATATTGGGCACGGGCCTCACCGATGGTCATGGTGCAATGCACCGGTGAGGATGGCGCGGAGGAGGGGGTTAGCGCCAGATCGTCGACTACAATGTTCTCCATTGGGATGTCGTCGTCCTCCGGCTGCCTGCCGGCCAGCCAGTCAGTAGCAATGGCTGCCATCTCCTTGTGGTCCGTCGTCTGCCTGTCCCGAAGAGTGTTGGAGCGCGAGGAAGCCATGGTGGGCAGTAGTGGTGTGGACAGGAGAATAGGAACGGATGCGGATGACTGCGGCTATGGCCGGCGCAGTAGTTTATATAGCAATGGTGGGCGGCGGAGGGACGGACGTCTGGCGCCAGAGTAGCCGCCTCAGCAACCGCGTATCATTAATGTGGGCGGCACTTGTGTCGTTTGAAGGAGGAGCAATCGCATGCACCGGGAAGCAGGCCGGGCGGCGCTGACCGTTTCGGGCGGAAAGCGCGCGCGGGCGAGGGAGGCGGTCTGGGTGGGCCAGGGCAGTCAGACTCGTGCTTGGCAGCGGGTCGGTCTAGCAGCCGGACATGCTGGCTCGCCAGCTACCTCGCCGAGCTGAGCGACGACAATCAGACGATGGACATAGCTTCCGACCAGGAGTCGGCGCCACTGTCCAAGCCGGTTCATGCCGTGTTCACCATAGAGCAGGTGCGGCCGCACTTCTACACCCTAATGGCGGAAGAGCTACCAGCGCAGGAGGACCTGTGCTGCAACCTCCGTCTCCTCAACGAGCACCGGTGAACAAGCGAACGACAATGTCGTCGCAGACATGTGGCCCTATGATCCTGGCTTCCCGAATGAGCAGCGGGCGCTATATCAGACCATCCGTAGGGCCCGCGAGGCTTTCTCCGTCGTCCTTCGAGTTGTTGCGCTCGCCGTGGCGCCGCCGTCTCGTGTTGTCAACACGGTCAACGGACATGAGGATGAGGAGATGACTTTACTTGGAGAGGATGACAGTGGGGACCCACCAGGGCCATACCTGCACGTATGCAAGTGCCTCCTTATTAGTATATAAAACTATAATTTTTTTCTTCCTCCTGGTTTCCTGACATCATGGTCCCACACCATTGTCAACCTATGTAGTCAATGAACGAGAGAATTGCACAAGAAGTGGCCGACAGCTGGGACCAAGCAGCTCGAGCAGTATTTGTGTTTTTGAGGTGTGAGCACTGCAGAGTTTTTCTTAAGCGATGTTAAGCCCAGATATTAATTTTTCTCCTATGAACAACAACGAAAACATCGCTGCAGCTATTAACTGGGCGGGCTGTGGCCCGTCTAGCCCCGGCCAGATATGCAGCCCAGATATTAATTTTTTTCAAGCTGAAAATGGCTAGCCCAGCTATACTTTTTTTAGGAATACCCAGGCAAGGACAAGTTGTTATTCACCGCCCCGCTGGGCTGCAAATCTTTCCTAGGAGGGATGCATCAGGCTTAACAAGAAAATGGGCTTTAAGAAATAATAAATGGGATGTAATTATAAAAACTGGGCAGTAACTATAAAAAATGCACCAAACACGTAATTACTTTATAAAATATTATTTTTGGATATTGAAAATTTTAATTTCATTAATTGTTGCGAGTGCAATGTTTCGTTGGATTTTTACGTAATATAAATTTATATTGAAATTGTATTTAATCTGACTAGAAATTTCGGGATAAAAATATTTCGGATCCCATCAAAATGTGGGAAATTTTATTGAATTCTGTTTTGAACGGTTGGTTGAAATGGGCTGTACTTTTAACAAACTGTAAATGGGCTGTAGTAAATTCCATTAGAATTCAAAAATTGGCTGCACATTCTTACAAATCTCAAATGGGCTATAAGTTCTCTGCCACACACTTGTGGCCTTACTAAGTTGACGCGTCCCCTCAAAAAAAAGAGTTGACGCGTATGCATGGCTTTGTCAACTTATAGTCAACACACGGTTCTAGCAGCAGTGGCCGTTGGATGTCCATCCAACGGATGCCGTGCTTCTTCTTCAATCTCGGATATTCTAGCTTCACCCGCCCAAAAAATGATTCCTCCCCTTGACATCTAGGGCACACCATTTCGGAAGCTGACCTGTGGGCCTACTAAGTTGACGCATACCAAGGGCTTTGTCAACTTAGTCAATATAAACGATTCTAGCTGCAGTGACCGTACGATGTCCATCCAACGGCCGTCGTGCTTCTTCAACCTCTGGTCTTCTTGCTCCAGCCGCCCAAAGCAGCACCGGTCATGCCGCCTGCTCCTGCCTCCCGTGGCCGGCTGTGCTGTCGCGGAGGCTTCACCGCCCCCTACTACTCCCACCGCTGGCCAGGCCATCCTTCCACTCACCCACACCTCGTGTTATTCTGCGGCGACGGCAGCCTCACACCACAGCCGAACTAGTGAACTCTCGTACTCCTCTCCGCGTGGGTATCCACTGCCGTGTCTTCCCCGGCTCCGCGTCGTCCCCTTCTTAGGCCTCGCTGTCGTCCACTGCCCTGGTGCTCTCGGCGCGGCGTGGTCAACGTGGTCAAGGAACGACTTCCATCGGAAGAGTACTATACGTGGAGAGGCTGACAGCTGGGTCCACGGCAGCCGCAAGGAAGTGCCTCCTTATTACGCGGAAAATAATTATTCCTCCACCTGACAGCAGGGACCCACCAGACGGGCCACCGAATTTGGCGAAAAAATGTTTCCCCCTGACTGCTGGGACCCACCGGACGGGCCATCGTATTTAGCGACAAAAACGTTCCCCCCGCTGTCAGCTCGGACCCACCGGAAGTGCCTCCTTATTATGCACAAAAAAATGAATACTCCCCGTGCTAGTTGGGACCCACCTTGGTGGGCGGCTGACTTGTAGGCCTACTAAGTTAACGGGGACGGAGTGCTTTGTCAACTTAGTCAATATGAACGATTCTAGCTCCAGTGACCGTACAATGTCCATCCAATGGCCGTAGTCCTTCTTCAACCTCTGGTCTTCTTGCTCCAGCCGCCCAAAGCAGCGCCGGTCATGCCGCATGCTCCTGCCTCCCGTGGCCGGCTGTGCTGCCACGGAGGCCTCACCGCCCCCTACTATTCCCACCGCTATCCAGGCCCTGCGGCGACGGCAGCCTCACACCGCAGCCGAACCAGTGAACCCTCATACTCCTCTCCGCGCGGGCTTCCACTGCCGCGTCTTCCCCGGCTCCGCGTCGTCCACCGCCCTGGTGCTCTCGGCGCGACGTGGTCAACATGATCAAGGAACGACTTCCATCGGAAGAGTACTGTACGTGGAGAGGCTGACAGCTGGGTCCAAGGCCGCAGCAAGGAAGTGCCTCCTTATTACGCGCAAAATAATTATTCCTCCACCTCACAGCGGGGACCCACCGGACGGGCCACCGTATTTCACGAAAAAAAATGTTTCCCCTGACTGCTGGGACCCACCAGCTACATCTTCGTACGCAAGGAAGTGCGTCCGGGCAAAAAAACGATTCGCCCCCTGACTGCTGGGACCCACCAGCTACATCTTCGCACGCAAGGAAGTGCCTGACAGTCGGGACCCACCTGGTCGAAGCGTACGTAGCATTGTCATTCTAGTTGCGAACGTGTACGTACATACTGGTCGATGTAGAGCCGCGCACGTGTCGTAGTAGAGGCGCGCACGTAGCATGTACACGTACATACAGCAGCCAATGTGCAAGAAAGAAAATACGGCCACGTACGTACATACGGGCAGGGTCTCGAACGCCTACTCGCGCATACGTACGGCCAGGGCTCGTCTACATGGCTAGGTCGGAACAGAGAAACTGCGTCATCGTCGTGTTCATGGGGAGCCAACCGACTGGGTTGGAACGAAATGCGTCGTCGTGTTCATCGGGAGGGCTTGGACGGAACAGCCGATGGAATCGAGGTCTGGCGTACCGCAGAACAGAGGAAACAGCCTTGTGTTCGACCGGCCACGTTTGAAACGGGATCCTGTTCATCGGGAGGGGTCTGGCGTACCGCAAAATGGAGGAAACGGACCTCCTACGGTCGAAACGGGGGTCCTGTTGATCGGGAGGGGTGTGGCGTACCGCAAAACGGAGGAAACGGACTTGTGTTGGGGCGCTACGGTCAAAACGGGGGTCCTGTTCATCGGGAGAGGTGTGGCGTACCGCAAAACGGGACTCCACGGGATACTGTTCATCTCCACCGTCGACCGCCTCCAGCCTTCACGGGCTACTGTTCATCCACCGTCGACCTACTCCAGCCTCCACCTGTGACTGTTCATCCATGGGATCCTGTTCATCTAGCCTCCACCGCGCGCTACTCCACCGGCTACTGTTCAACCAGCCCTCTCCACGGGCTCCTGTTCAACCACCCATCCACGGGCTACTGTTCATCCATCCCTCCACCGTCTATTGTTCATCCAGCCCTTCACGGGGTGGTCCTGTTCATCCAGCCCTCCGCGGGGTCCTGTTCATCCAGCCCCAACCGGCTCGATCGATCGGGGTCCTGTTCATCCAGCCCCAACCGGCTCGATCGATCGGGGTCCTGTTCATCTAGAGGCAACACCACGGGGTCCTGTTCATCCACCCCCACCAGGAGCTGTTCATCCAAACCCCCTCCCCCCAACAATGCTCACTGTTCATCCAGAGGCAGCATCGATCGGCTTCAGTTAGCAGCCGTAGCGAAGGAATCGCTCGATCGGGTTCAGTTAATAGCCATCTATCGATCACTCGGGTTCAGTAACGCGTAGCCTGCAGTGCAATCGCTCGGGTTCAGTTAGATCCCAACGCCTCGCTCGGGTTCATTTAGAGCCCAACGCCTCGCACCCATGTGCGTGCGTGTACGAGAGAAACGCGCATCGCTCGGCCCCGACCACCCACGGTAACCGGGAACACCCCAATATTTTCCTCGCCCTCGCTTCTACCACGGTTTTTTCCATCATGGACGGCCCAAAGAATGTCATGCAGCTGCGTCTCCGGCCCGCCCAGGACGAAAAGCCCATTTTCTGTCATGATTTTTTGTCATAGAAGTAGGACCCCACCACATCTATGATGATACCGGGTTTTGTCACAATTATCGTCATAAGTATGACAGAAAAAAAATTGTTCGACCCAAAATGTCACGGATGTGTCTTTTTTTGTAGTGCAATGAATTGAATAATAAGAAAAATGATAATGCTGTTAGAGTTGTGACTAGAGGGGGTAGAATGACTCAGGAACCCTTGTATCCTGAGGGCCACCCTAAGAGAGTTGAGCAAGATTCTCAGAGAACTAACGTTGATACACCTAGTCCTTCTAAGAAGAAGAAAAATAAAAATGATAGGACTATGCATGCTTCTAGTGAACCTGTTGTTGATACACCTGAGAATCCCAATGATATTTCTGTTTCTGATGCTGAAACACAATCTGGTAATGAACATGAACCTAGTGATAATATTAATGATGATGTTCATGTTGATGCTCAACCTAGCAATAACAATGATGTAGAGATTGAACCTGTTGTTGATCTTGATAACCCACAATCAAAGAATCAACGTTATGATAAGAGCGACTTCGTTTCTAGGAAGCACGGTAAAGAAAGAGAACCATGGGTTCGGAAACCCATGCCTTTTCCTCCTAAACCATCCAAGAAAAAGGATGATGAGGACTTTGAGCGCTTCGCTGAAATGATTAGACCTATCTTTTTGCGTATGCATTTGACTGATATGCTTAAAATGAATCCTTATGCTAAGTATATGAAAGAAATTGTTACAAATAAAAGAAAGATACCGGAAGCCGAAATTTCCACCATGCTTGCTAATCATAGTTTTAAAGGTCGAATACCTAAGAAACTAGGAGATCCAGGAGTACCAACTATACCATGCTCCATTAAAAGAAACTATGTTAGAACTGCTTTATGTGATCTTGGAGCCGGTGTTAGTGTTATGCCTCTCTCTTTATATCATAGACTTGATTTGAATAAGTTGACACCTACTGAAATATCTTTGCAAATGGCCGGTAAATCAACTGCTATACCTGTCGGTATTTGTGAGGACGTGCCTGTTGTAGTTGCAAACGTTACTATTTTAACAGACTTTGCTATTCTTGATATTCCCGAGGACGCTAGTATGTCTATTATTCTTGGTAGACCCTTTTTGAATACTGCAGGGGCTGTTATTGATTGCAACAAAGGCAATGTCACTTTTCATGTTAATGGTAATGAGCATACGGTACACTTTCCGAGGAAACAACCTCAAGTCCACAGTATCAATTCTATTGAAAAAATTCCAACAATTATTATTGGAGGTTTTGAATTTCCTCTTCCCACTGTCAAGAAGAAATATGATATTCTTATTGTTGGGGATGTGCATATTCCCGTTGAGGTAACTTAGTGTTATTCGAAAATTCTCCGGTTTCATGTGATTCGGAATGATTTTGTTAACAAGACTTGATCAACCTTGTTAGTGGATTCCTTTTGATGAGCATGAGATGGATGAAGTTAGGAAGCACAACTCTCTGTACCCTCCGTTTACTTTCTGTTATTTAGATTAAATAAAGCAAAAATAGTATTTTCTGTCTGTTTTCTGAATTATCCGTGCAATACAAAAATACCCCGAAAATAAAAGTACTCCAAATGCCCTGAAAATGAAATATGATTTTTTGTGGAATATTTAAGAATATCTGGCATTGAGAACACACCAGGGGGAGCCACCACCTGGCCACGAGGGTCCAGGGTGCGCCCTACCCCCTGGGCGCGCCCCCTGCCTCGTGGGCCCCACGTGGCACCCTCCACTTATTCCTGCACCCACACACTTCGTCTTCCTCCAGAAAAAATCACCACATAGCTCAAACTCGTGTTCTAGCTCATTTTGCTGCGATTTTCTATCTCCTTGCTGAAAGCTCCACTCACAAAACTGCTTTGGGGGATTGTTCTTTGGTATGTGACTCCTCCAATGGTCCAATTAGGTTTTGTTCTAGTGCTTTATTTATTGCAAATTTTTGCTGCTTAGGTGACCCTATTCTTGAGCTTGCATGTCAAATTTATTTGGTCCCAAGTAGTTCTAATGCATGATATAGTATCTAGGCACTTGTGGGAGTAGTTGCTATCAATTTTGTTGAGTTTTGTTCACTTTTATTTTGGGTTACTAAACAAAATTTCAGAAATTCTCAGAGGAAGAAAATGATGAAGAGATTGTTGAGAGGCTCTTCGAGCCGAAGCTCGAAGGATAAGAAAAGTGAAGAGAATAAGAAGCCCAAGTATAATCTCCCTCGCACTGCGGAAGTTCGGCCATGTGAATGGCCTTGTGATGAGTTCTTGAGATCCGCTAGAATTTATGATGATTTTTACCAGTTGGCTGAGAATGCAGGCCTCACCGACTTCCTCCGCGGCCAGCGCGAACAGTATCTCCTCCTCACTAATATTTTCATGCAAAAATTTCATTTCCATGCTAGGAGATCGCCAACCAGTGGCACCCTGAGGACCCTCCTCAGTACACCGAAGAGGACCACTTTGATCCATGGGCGTAGACCAACTTAGGCCAAAAGCCTAAGCTTGGGGAGTACGTATTTCTCGACGACATTACATTCATGTTCACACACTCATTCTAGTTGTCGGTGCTCATACTTTTTCATTGTACTATCCATGCTAGTTTGTTTTCTTTTCTTAGCTGCTTCTTGTGTGTTTGAAAAATGATGACCCACAAGTGTAGGGGATCTATCGTAGTCCTTTCGATAAGTAAGAGTGTCGAACCCAACGACGAGCAGAAGGAAATGACAAGCAGTTTTCAGTAAGGTATTCTCTGCAAGCACTGAAATTATCGGTAACAGATAGTTTTGTGATAAGGTAATTTGTAACGGGTAACAAGTAATGAAAGTAAATAAGGTGCAACAAGATGGCCCAATCCTTTTTGTAGCAAAGGACAAGCCTGGACAAACTCTTATATGAAGGAAAACGCTCCCGAGGACACATGGGAATTATCGTCAAGTAAGTTTTCATCACGCTCATATGATTCGCGTTCGTTACTTTGATAATTTGGTATGTGGGTGGACCGGTGCTTGGGTGCTGCCCTTTCTTAGAAAAGCATCCCACTTATGATTAACCTCTATTGAAAGCATCCGCAACTACAAAAGAAGTATTAAGGTAAACCTAACCATAGCATGAAACATATGGATTCAAGTCAGCCCCTTACGAAGTAACTCATAAACTAGGGTTTAAGCTTCTGTCACTCTAGCAACCCATCATCTACTTATTACTTCCCAATGCCTTCCTCTAGGCCCAAACAATGGTGAAGTGTCATGTAGTCGACGTTCACATAACACCACTAGAGGAGAGACAACATACATCTCATCAAAATATCGAACAAATGCCAAATTCACATGACTACTTATAGCAAGACTTTTCCCATGTCCTTAGGAACAAACGTAACTACTCACAAATCATATTCATGTTCATAATCAGTGGAGTATTAATATGCATAAAGGATCTGAACATATGATCTTCCACCAAATAAACCAACTAGCATCAACTACAAGGAGTAATCAACACTACTAGCAACCCACAGGTACCAATCTGAGGCTTTGGGACAAAGATTGGATACAAGAGATGAACTAGGGTTTTAGAGGAGATGGTGCTGGTGAAGATGTTGATGGAGATTGACCCCCTCCCGATGAGAGGATCGTTGGTGATGACGATGGCGATGATTTCCCCCTCCCAGAGTGAAGTTTCCCCGGCAGAACAGCTCCGCCGGAGCCCTAGATTGGTTCCGCCGAGGTTCCGCCTCATGGCGGCGGTGTTTCTTCCCGAAAGCTTTCTTATGATTTTTTCCAGGGTAAAAGACCTCATATAGTAGAAGATGTGCATCGGAGGCCTGCCAGGGGACCCACGAGGCAGGGGGGCGTGCCCAGGGGGTAGGGCGCGCCCCCCACCCTCGTGGCCAGGGTGTGGGCCCCCTCTGGTTAATTCTTTCTCTAGTATTTTTTATTAATTCCAAAAACTGCCTCCGTGAAGTTTCATGACTTTTGAAGCTGTGCAGAATAGGTCTCTAATATTTTCTCCTTTTCCAGCCCAGAACTCCAGCTGCCGGCATTCTCCCTCTTCATATAAACCTTGTAAAATAAGAGAGAATAGGCATAAGTAATGTGACATAACGTGTAATAACAGCCCATAATGCAATAAATATCGATATAAAAGCATATGCAAAATGGACGTATCAACTCCTCCAAGCTTAGACCTCGCTTGTCCTCAAGCGGAAGCCGATAACGAAAAATATGTCCACATGTTTAGAGATAGAGGTGTCGATAAAATAAAATACGGAGATGAGGGCATCATGATTATTCTTATAACAGCAACATATATATATATATATATATATATATATATTGTCATATGCTTTCTTATGCTAAAGTAACAATCCATTCACAAAGTCAAGTATGAATCAGAAACTTCATTGAAAACTAACAAACTATAATCTTGGTCATTGAAGCAATTGCAATTTATCATAACATCAGAAAGAGTCAATATAAGAGCTTTTCAGCAAGTCCACATACTCAACTATCATTTAGTCTTTCACAATTGCTAACACTCACGCAATACTTATGGTATGGAGTTTTAATCAGACACAGAGAAAGATAGGGGCTTATAGTGTTGCCTCTCAACCTTTTACCTCAAGGGTAATGTCAACAATAATAATTCATGCGAACTTACATCCAATTGGATATATATATATCAGGGTATTTCCAACACAAGGTGCTTGCCAAAGGATAAAAAGTAAAAAGGAAAGGTGAAGATCACCATGACTCTTGCATAAGGTATAAGACAAAAGTAAAAGATAGGCCCTTCGCAGAGGGAAGCAGAGGTTGTCATGTGCTTTTATGGTTGGATACACGAAATCCTAATGCAAAAGAACGTCACTTTATATTGCCACTTGTGATATGGACCTTTATTATGCAGTCTGTCGCTTTTATTTCTTCCACATCACAAGATCGTATAAAGCTTATTTTCTCCATACTAATAAATCATACATATTTAGAGAGCAATTTTTATTGCATACAACAATGACAACTTACTTGAAGGATCTTACTCAATCCATAGGTAGGTATGGTGGACTCTCATGGAAAAACTGGGTTTACGGATATTTGGAAGCACAAGTAGTATCTCTACTTGGTGCAAAGAATTTTGGCTAGCATGAGGGGGAAAGGCAAGCTCAACATGTTGGATCATCCATGACAATATACTTTATTTCAGATATACGAAAACATAACCCATTACGTTGTCTTCCTTGTCCAAGATCAACTCTTTAGCATGTCATATTTTAATGAGTGCTCACAATCATAAAAGATGTCCAAGATAGTATATCTATATGTGAAAACCTCTCTTTCTTTATTACTTCCTATTAATTGCAACGATGACCAAAACTATGTTTGTCAACTCTCAACAACTTTATTCATCATACTCTTTATATGCGAAGTCATTACTCTCCATAAGATCAATATGATCTCTTTATTTCTTTTTATTCTTTATTTTTCTTTTATTCCCTCAAGATCATAGCAGTATAATCAAGCCCTTGACTCAACACTAATCTTTATTATATATAGCTCACGGACTCGATTACATAGAGGGATCACAAAGCAAAACTCAAAACTAAATCATACTAAAAATTTATTCAACTAGATCAAGATATTACCAAAAGGATCGAACTAAGAAAAACGGTAAAGATAGGAGTGTGATGGTGATAGGATACCGGGGTACCTCCCCCAAGCTTGGCAGTTGCCAAGGGGAGTGCCCATACCCATGTGATTATATCTCTTTTGCTGGTGAAGAAGATGGTGGTGATGATGGATAGTCGCACATCGAGCGTAGGAGATCCTCCAATTTGCGGATAATGCCCTTGAGTGTGGTGATATGCTCCTTCAACAAAATATTTTTACGTGTGAGATACTTGTTTTGTATACGAGCTAACTGAAAGAACATGCGGTGCCCCCATGTTTGGTTTTGGTAATTGATGACAATCTCTATGGACTAATGGTTGCCTTGAGTTATATTTGAAGGATTTGTCCATAGGCATTTCTTGAAGTTCATGTGTTAGTTTCAAGGAGTTTATGTGGTGATCAAGGTGTTATTAAGGAATTATCCAAAGATTGGTCATGTGAGAGTTGAGCTTATTGCAAGCATGTCTTGGAGAAGAAGATTGTGTGATCATTCATGTATATCTTCAAGACATCATCCAAAAGAAGAGAGTTGAAAAGATTCAAGGTTGATCAAGACTAAGTCAAGAGTGAATCAACTTGATCAACTCACAAAGCGTAGAAGATGTAGCGAGAGGGATCAAGCGATCCCATGGTGTGGTAAGCATTGTCAATTACGCTTTGTGTACTAACCCATGATCTTCGTGAGAGTTCTTTGTGGGGTTAGGTTGCGGTGTGCAAGTTCAAGTGAAGCATCATGAAAGAGATCAAATGCTTGAAGCTTGCCGTCCATTGTGGTGACAATGGACTTGTGAAGATGTTGCGGTGTGCAAGTTCAAGTGAAGCATCATGAAGAGATCAAATGCTTGAAGCTTGCCGTCCATTGTGGTGAAAATGGACTTGTGAAGATGTGCGGAAGAGTGGCTCACCCATAGTGGAGTATGGGGGAGCAATCAACTAGTCTTCATCGAGCCAACGCAACCAAGAAAGGTGGTCCAACTTGAGGGAGTCAAGATTGTCATCATCTAGCTCAAGTGGACCATGTGCAAGGCAAAGGTTTGCCCTTGATAGGTTTTCTATTTTACCGGTCTCGTGATGGTAGTTGGGAGACCGGGTTATAGGATCGATTGCCGTACTATCAAGGGGGGCTCTCGATGAGTAGCTTGATCGTATCATTCGTAGAGAGCTCAAACCATTGCATCCTTGCATCATCTTTCTTGGTTCTTGTTTGGTTCTTCTCTTTGTGAGTTTTGGAGCCTATGGTCATCTTGATGACAAGCTCAAATTCATCAAAAATGGAGTTCACTCGCATCTTCTATGATGCTTTCGATGTTGGAAGGTTATGCCGGTTCTTCTCGGTTGGAGGTTTCACTCCTCTATTTTGTTGGCATACCTTCCTTGCTGTCGGGTGGTAGGTGCGACATATGCCAACGGGTGGCTTATCATTGTGGGTGCCAATAAGACGTCACCGGTGCCTGGAAACGGGATGAGGCGAAGACATGCACGCCGGCAGATCTTACCCAGGTTCGGGGCTCACCGAGGAGATAACACCCCTAGTCCTGCTCTGCGGGGTCTCCGCATGATCACTAGATCAGGAAAAGTAGCTACAATTGCTCCTAGAGCTGTTGGGTTCAAGGGAGAAGAAGAACAAGGCTAGCTCTTGCTTCTCTCTCTCTCTCTATGGTGTGTGTGCTATGCTCAGAAGCCAACCCTTTGCATGGGTGCCCCGGGGGGTTTATATAGGCCTACCCCCTGGGGGTACAATTGTAATCCGGCTGGGCACTGGTCCCAGCCGTCAGTGTCTATGCTCGCCGGCTTCTCCGCCGGCTGTTGGGGCCCGCCGACTGGTGGGTCCCGCCGGCTGCCGGCCTCTTGGTCGACAGGCCGGCCCCACCTCCTAGGGCCTTGTCGGCGGCTGCTTACTGTTGCCTCGCCCCTGATGATGAGGGCTTCGTTGAGGTAAGCGTGGCTATAGTGGGCCGCCTCGAGGGCTCTCACTGTTGCCTTACCTCGTCTTGTCTCCTCAATGTGGCACTTGCTTCGAGGGAGGGGGTAGCCGACTTCTGGGAGCCGGCTACGCCCTTGGCCGACTGGGGGAGGCCGGGCCGCCTCCGCGTCTCTCTCTGGCTGAAGGGGCCCGCCGCCCGTGGGCCGTACTGGCGTCGGCCGTGGGTGACTTCGAGGCTAGCATGGCTACAGTGCCGAGCCGGACGGGAGATGGCCGTCCCGTACGACGTCCTGTGGCCATGCCTGCCTCGGGTTTCGGGGGTAGTGGGCCACACTGTGGCCACACCCCGTCTTGTCGCCGTTATGTGGCGTAGCTTTGGTGGTTGCGGTCTTGGCCGGCTTCTTGGAGTCGGCGCTCTTCGAGGCCGGCTTCCTGGACTCGGCCACCTCGTGGTTGTCCTGGGAGGGAGGTTGCTGAGGCCGGGCCGCCTTCCATGAGTCGGCTTCAGAGGTAGCCGGCCAGGGGAGGTGGTCCAATGCTTGGAGTGCTTGAAGGCCCAAAGGCCTGATAATTTTTTAGAAGAGCCAGGGGCAGTCGGTCAGGCTACCCGTGGCCATTTACTCCGACAGTAGTCCCTGAAGCTGATTGGGCTTCGAGGTTGGGTAGGAGTTGAGAAGCTCGATCAGCTTCCTATCTTGACAAGTCGGCAGCTGGGAGCCGGCTTTGGTTAGGCGTGCCGCCTTGGTCGAAAACTCCGGAGTCGGAGGGCGGGAGCTTGCCAGTACGTGCACCGGGCCGCGGGCCGGCCACTTGCCGTCTGTGAACCACGTGGCCTCTCTCGGCCAGAAAGCCTGCCAGCCCACGCGCGCGACGGGGCGTCGCCGCAGGGCGGGGGCCCGCCACGCCCACGCCCGGGCCCAGGCGCGGATTCTCTGCAGCCCGAACCGCCCGCACGTCTCCTTGCGGCAGTTTCCGCACGCCTTTAGGGCGTAATAATCGCGAGGCGTGGGGGGAGTGGGTGCAGTTAATCCCACGTCTCACCCCACTTCCGGCCTCCCCGGCTTCACCTCGCGAAGCTATAAGTAGGGGGAGAGGGAGGGCGGCAGGCTCTCGCACGCTCCTCCTCCTTCCACCATCTTCTTTCTCTTGCCGTTTCTTGCAACAGCGCCTCGCCGCCGCGCTCTTCCACTACTCGTTCCTCCGCCGCCGCGCTCGTGTTCACCATGCCTCCCGCCACGGAGCAATATGGCAGGGATTGGGATGGCTCCAACGTCCACGAAGATCACATCGAATTCCTCCGCAAGACGCGGCGGCTGCCCAGCGCGGACAAGGTGGAGGTCCGTCTCGCGCCGGCGAAGGAGCTTACGCCGGTGCCGCGGGAGGGCGAGCGGGTGGTCTTCCGCTCGCATTTCTTGCACGGCATTGGCCTGCCTGTGAGCGCCTTCTTCCGCTCTTGGCTCGAGTTCTACCAGCTCCAGCCGCACCACCTCACCCCGAACGCGGTGGTGCTGCTGTCTGCCTTCGTCACCCTGTGCGAAGGCTACCTCGGCGTCCTTCCCACCCTCGAGCTCTGGGGGAGTTCTTCCAGTCCAAGCTGGGCACGCGCTCGCGGGGCGTGCCAGCTCAGACTGGCGCCTCCATCACGGGGCGGAGGGTGGCTGCCGACAACCCCTTCCCCATCGTCACGCTGATCCAGTCGGTGAAGCTGTGGCAAAAGTCGTATTTCTACGTCAGGAGCATCGCCCCGCAGGGCGACTACATCAACCTGCCGGCTTACGTAGCCGGCCCACCGGAGGGCAGGCGGCCCCAGTGGTCCTACCGGGCCGTGACTCTGACGCCGGCTGGATCCGCAGTCGTCGCCCGAGTGCGAGCGATGACCCAGTCGGAGGGCTTGACGGGGCCCGACCTGCTGGCCGCCTTTGTCACGCACCGGGTACTTCCGCTCCAGAGCCGCCCTCATCTGATCTGTCAGATGAGCGGCCAGCTCGATCCGAGCCGGATGTGCACCAAGGACATGCCGCACGCGGAGGTTGCCTATATGGTGAACTACCTCGCGAACTGCAAACTCTCCGAAGAGTGCCAGTTCGGCAAGGAGCCATATAGCCGAGCCAATCCACCGCCCACGGTATGTTCTCCTTGTCTTCTTCTTTATCTCTTAGCTTTGTCGCCGAGTTCCTTTGGCCGACTCTGACTAGTCGGCTTGTCTTCGACAGAGTCCTCTCCTTCGGCCTGCCAGCGGGTCGGATGCGGAGCGCCGATTCGTCCCCGACCGTACGCAGCACGACCTGGAGGACCCCGACTTGGGGGCGGCTGCTATGGATGACAACACCGAGCCGGGTGGAGGCCAAGCCGGCGGCGAGGCAGGCGGCTCTGGGCATGGAGTCACCTTCGACGACTGGCCGGACGACGATGAGGTCGAAGTCGTCCCGCGCCGCCCGCCGGCATCTGGACGCGGCGCGGGTTCCTCCGCCGCACCGCCTGCTCGGGGCGGCCGGCAAAAGCGTCGCGCCACCCAGGGTTTGTTCGGCAGTCAGACGAAGAAACCCAGGGGCGGGGCGGCGGCGACCAGGCGGGAGGAGGCGGCCGCGAAGGCGGCTCGCTTCCGCAAGACAGTGAAGCAACCACAGACTGTGTCGGCGTAAGTTCGAATTCTTTTGTATACTCTTTTTTCTTTCTTTTCTCTGGTGGTTCCTGAACCCTTGTCTTTTTCTCCAAACAACCAGAGCTCCATTGTCGCTTGAGCGGGCGGCTGCCGCCTCCGTCGTCGAGTCGCCGAGGGGGTCTGGGAGCACCACTCGCTGCGTGGACCCCCATGCCGACCTTCAGGAAGCGACAGAACGGAATACGCGGGAGGCGCGGGAGGAGCGGGAGGCGGAGGCACGGAAGGCGGCGCAGGAGGAGGAGGCGGCGAAGGCGCGCGCCGACGCCGCAGCCAAGGCCCAAGCGGAGGCTGCAGCTGCGGCAGCGGCGGAGGAGGCCTTGATGGTCACCCCGCTGCGCGTCGCAGCGCCTGGGGCCCTGGAGCCCTCGCCAGAAGGAGCCGGCGGCGACCAGCCAGGGCTAGAGAGGGACGACGACGTCGTCGTCCTGGAGAGGGCGCCGGTGCTGACCCCGCCGACTGGGGCGGCTCAAGGCGGCCGGCCTGATCTGCCACCTGCGCAGTCGGCGGGGGGCGAGCCGGCCGCGAGGACTGAGTTAGCGGTCCGGATGCCGCCGAGCCGTCGCGCGGGGAAGGTTGCGTCGGAGCCACAGAAGGCCGCGTCAGAGCCGCAGCCGGCCACGGGCTCCAGCTCGTCGGCCCAGGATGTGGAGGTGGCTAGCGCTACCTCGGGGTGGACGCCGGGCGGAGGGACGGCCGTGATGAACGTGCCAGCGCAGGACGTTCGGACCCGGCTCCAGGCCCAGGCTACGGCGCTGAGGCATTATACCGACGAGTTCCTTGCGATGCGGGCGGCCATTCGGGTTAGTCTTCTTATCTTGCTTCTTCTTGATCTTGATTTCTTCCGTGGGGGCGCGTCAGCGCACCCACTGGGTGTAGTCCCCGAGTTCCGAGTCGGCTGCTGAGCAGGCGGCTTGGAACTTCTTAGTGGATTTGGCTTTGCTATTCTTGTTCTTACTTCGATCTTCTGTCTATCTTGCAGGACTACCACAATCTTCGTGCGGCCGCCTTCAACTCCCAGGCTCGGGAGCTGACCCAGAAGACCGCCGACCTTACTGAGAGCCGGGGTACGTGCCTTGTTCTTTATCTCACGTGGGGCGCGTCAGCGCACCCACTGGGTGTAGTCCCCGAGATTCGGGCCGACTGCTGAGCAGTCGGGTCGGATCTTCCTCGACGACTTCCTCTTACTGTTCTTTCTTTCTCTGCCGTCTCTGCAGCGGCCAACACCAGTTTGAGGGCACAACTGGGAGAGTCTCAGACTGCCCTCCGTGCCAAGGATGCCGAGCTCGCCGCCTTGGTGCAGGAACGCGACCGCCTGGCCAAGAAGTTGGCCGACCAGGAGGAGGGCCACAAGGCGGCTCTGAAGGTGGTGCAGGACCGCGAAGCCGCCCTCCAGGCTGAGTACGAGACGGAGGCAGCTGGCTGGGCTGAAGCGAGGCAAACTCTGATCTCTGGCTATGGTCAGATCGAAGATCTAGTTGACGGTAAGCCGCCTGCTTCTTCATCCTTTCTTGCCTTCTGCCGCTTTTGGCACGATTTCTGACTTGGTGTTCTTCTCTTGTTTTCTTCTTCTTTCTTGCACAGAGTATTTCCCTGGCTATTCTACCGCCGCCAACCAGATCATCGAGGCCCGCCGCCAAGCGCGAAGGCTGGCTGGCTTCGAGATTTCGCCAACCGCCGGTCGTTCGCTGGAGGAGCAGATCTTGGCGATCCAGGCCCGCATCCAGCCGGCTCACCGACTGCTCCGCCGGCTTCAGCGTGCTGGGGCGCAAGTATTGGCCGCCCTCTGGCCCGGCCAAGTGGTTCCTCGCACCCCCAGTCGAACTGCCGACTGGCTGGAGGTGGCAGTCGGCCGCTTCGAAGCCTGGAAGGCCTCGGCGGCTCGGTCCGGCTCCAGGCGGGCGCTGGAGTTCGGCAAGGTCTGGTATCCCGGCCTAAGCCTGGATCAGCTGGCTACCTGGCGGCAGCAAGCTGACACGGAGCTGGAGCCGGCGCGGCCGGCTATCATCCGGCGGGCTTCGGCGATCGCCGACTACACCGACACCAGCGTCTTCGCCCCTGAAGTAGATGACAACGGTGTCGCCCAGCCGGAGGAGTGGTTCGGGCTGAACCCGGCAGACGGTGAAGACTTGGCGGAGGAGATCGACTCCAGCGACGAGGGCGAAGAGGAGGAGCAGGAAGGTGAAGACGCCGAGCCGGCTGGTGGAGCAGCCGACCAGCATCAGCCTGACCGTGCCTCCAGCACCACGTCACGCGCGAGTGCGTCACCTGCCACTGGTGGTTACCAAGCCGAGACCCGCTAGGCGGCCAGTCCTTCAGCCGGCGAGGCCGTCTCTACCGACCAGCTCGGCTTCCGCACCGCGCCCTAGTCTGCCATCTTTTGTTTTCCTATCTTGTCACTTTTGGAACAATACTCTGTTAAGTCTGCACAATTCCACCCACTGGGGGTGTATTCGAACCATGTTGATTGCCAGCTTGTTGGGGGCCTTTATATGTATATATAACTTATGCATGCATTTGGCTTTTCCTCGTACTTTGCTTTTTATCCTTTTGCTGTTTCCTTTGCCGCCCTCCATTGGTTGCCGCCTCCCCAGTCAGACAGTTGCTCTGCAATCTGTAGCTGGAGGAGTGCTTGGCCAATTGGGGGGGGGGTACTCTAGCTTTGCTGGACTAAAGCTAAGTGTTTAGGAAGCCGGTCAGCCGGCTGTTCTGACAGCCGGCAAGCGTGGTTGGAGGCCGTCTTTTTGCTATATAAGTTCGTTGGTCCTTAGCCGTTTTTCGTGTGGGCATCCTTTCTGCCTTGCCTCTTGCTAGTCGGACAGTCGGTTCTTCGGGCTGCGACTTTCAGCAAGAGAGGACTCGGGAGTCGGCACACTACTTGTCTGACTTCAGGTAGAACTTTTAATATAGCTCAAAGCGGCCAGTCCCCGGGCCGACTAGTCGAACCCGGTGCCCAACAAGAAATCAAATGTAATAATACATTCATGGATATGACACTTGTCATTCATAGATAAACAAAGGCAATCCCCAAGTACTGTTCGGGGGGCCTGTTGGTTTGTACTTAATACAAAAGGGTAGCATGATACATACTGCTTTCAACTGTAAAATCTTCTCAGGAGGTTTGCGTTCCATGGTCGCTCCGACTCCTTGCCGGAGTCGTCTCTCTTGCGTGCTCTTGGTTTTTGCGCGTCGATCAGGTAGTAGGAGTCGTTGCCTAGTGCCTTGCTGATGACGAAGGGGCCTTCCCACGGGGCCGAGAGCTTGTGCTGGCCGGCTGTTCGCTGGATCAGCCGGAGCACAAGGTCGCCCTCTTGGAAGGATCTTGGCTTGACCTTGCGGTTGTAGTAGCGGCGCAGCCCTTGCTGGTAGATGGCGGACCGGCTGAGTGCTAACAGCCGGCCTTCTTCCATTAAGTCGACGCCGTCTTCTCTTGCTTCCTTGGCCTCCTCCTCCATGTACATAGTGATCCGAGGCGAGTCGAACTCGATGTCTGTTGGGATGACAGCCTCGGCACCATACACAAGGAAGAATGGAGTGAAGCCGGTTGACTTGTTGGGTGTAGTGCGCAGACTCCAGAGGACAGCCGGCAGCTCATCGAGCCAGCAGCCGGTTGATCGCTCCAGTGGTACAACCAGTCGGGGCTTGATGCCGGAGAGGATGAGTCCATTCGCTCGCTCGACCTGGCCGTTTGACTGCGGGTGGGCAACGGACGCTAAGTCCAGTCGGATGCCCTGCGTCGCGCAGAAACGTGCCAGTGCTCCTTTGGCGAAGTTCGTGCCGTTGTCGGTGATGATGCTGTGCGGCACGCCGTACCGAGTAGTGATGTCGGTGATGAATGTCACGGCAGTCGGCCCGTTCAGCTTCTTGATCGGCTTTGCTTCGATCCACTTTGTGAACTTGTCCACAGCGACAAGTAGATGCGTCAAGCCGCCGCGGGCTGTCTTGAAAGGGCCCACCATGTCCAGTCCCCAGACGGCAAAAGGCCAGGTGAGGGGAATGGTCTTGAGTGCAGAAGCCGGCAGGTGTTGCTTGGAACTAAAAACTTGGCATCCTCTGCAGCTCTTGACTATTTTTTTAGCATCCTCCAAGGCAGTCGGCCAAAAGAAACCATGGCGGAAAGCCTTGGCCACAAGTGATCTTGAGGCTGCGTGGTGGCCGCATTCGCCTTGGTGGATATCCTTGAGGATTGCCACTCCTTTTTCTGGCTCGACACAACGCTGGAAGACTCCAGTGACGCTGCGCTTCACAAGCTCTCTGTTGATTATTGCATATGCTGCGGCTCGTCGTTGCACTAGTCTTGCTGAGATCTCATCAGCCGGCAGCTCTCTGCTGACTAGGAACTTGAGGATGGGCTGGGCCCATGACGGAGCTGTGACTTCTTCTTCTGTTAGTGTAGCCACCATGATTCGGGCGGGTGGGTTGGGTGGCGTGGAATTGGAGTCGGCCACCGCTTCTTGTGTCGTTGCAGTCCCCAGGCTGACTGCTGCAGTCCCCGGGCTGGTTTCTGAAGTCCCCGGGCCGGGTGCGACTATGGCAGTCCCCGGGCCAGTTGTCGAAGTCCCCGTGCCGCCTGCGGGGTTCCTCCAGTCAGATTCGGCTGCATCTGGCGCAGGCGGTACGAAGATAGAGTTCGACTCTGGAGACGGTTTGATGGACGGCTTGAGGAGGCGCTGGAGGGAGACGCCAGTCGGTATGGCTTGTCGGGTGGAGCCGATCCGTGCTAGGGCATCTGCTTGGTCGTTGTCGGCCCTTGGCACGTGAAGGAACTCGCACCCTTCGAAGTATCCGCTGATCTGCTGGACGAGGAATCGATAGCTCGCCATGTTCGCGTCCTTGGCATCCCAGTCGCCAGACGACTGCTGGACCACCAAGTCTGAGTCGCCGTAACACAGGATCCGGCGTATGCCGAGCTCTTTGGCTAGCCGGAGCCCATGTACGAGCGCCTCATACTCGGCCACGTTGTTGGAGGCGGCGAAGTGGATCTGCAGTGTGTACTTGAGCTTGTCGCCTTTGGGAGAGGTGAGGACGATGCCGGCTCCCAAGCCGGTGCGCATCTTGGACCCGTCAAAGTGCATCCGCCAGTGGGTAGAGTCGGGAGCCGGAGGTAGGTACTGGGTCTCGGCCCAGTCGACGAGGAAGTCGGCCAATGCTTGGGACTTGATGGCGGTGCGGGGTTGGTAGAAGATCGTGTAGGGCGCCAGTGCAATACCCATTTAGCCACCCGGCCGGATGCATCCCGGCTGCCTATGATCTCGGCGAGCGGGGCGGTGCACACGACCGTGATGGGGTGTTCTTGGAAGTAGGGCTTCAGTTTCTTGGCGGCGAAGTATACCCCATAGCACATCTTCTGGTAGTGCGGGTAGTTCTACTTTGAGCTGGACAGCACTTCGCTTAGGTAGTACACCGGCCTCTGGACTAGCTGGGCTCGGCCTTCTTCCGGGCGCTGGACCACAACAACAGTACTGACAACTCGGCTAGTCGCAGCGATGTAGAGGAGCATGGGCTCCTTTTCAGTCGGCGCTACCAGGACAGGCGGAGTGGTCAGCATTCTCTTCAACTCATGGAAGACTTGGTCGGCTTGGTCTTTCCACTCGAAGTGAGTGGACTTCTTCATGAGTCGGTACAGGGGGAGAGCCTTCTCTCCTAGTCGGCTGATAAAACGATTCAGGGAGGCCAAGCAGCCGGTGAACTTCTGCACATCTCGCAGTTTGGTGGGAATCTCCATCCTCTCGATGGCCTTGATCTTGACGGGGTTGCACTCGATGCCGCGTTCGGAGACCAGGAAGCCTAGCAGATGGCCGGCTGGTACTCCGAACACGCACTTCTCGGGGTTGAGCTTGATTTGGAATCGGCGCAAGTTGGCGAATGTTTCTTTCAGATCTTCCAGCAAGGTGCCGCGCTTCTCTGTCTTCACCACAATGTCGTCTACATAGACGTGGGCATTTCTGCCGAGTTGTTTCAAGAGGCATTTCTGCATGCAACGCTGAAAAGTGGCACCGGCATTCCTCAAGCCGAATGTCATAGTCAGGTAGCAGAAAGCTCCAAAGGGTGTGATGAAGGCAGTCTTCAGGCGGTCAGCTGGGTCCAACTTGATCTGATGGTACCCTGAGTACGCATCCAAAAAACTCAACAGCTCGCATCCGGCTGTGGAGTCTATCACTTGGTCAATCCGTGGCAGAGCAAACGGATCCTTTGGGCAGGCCTTGTTCAGGCTGGTGTAGTCTATACACATACGCCACTTGTTATTCTTCTTCAGAACCAGAACTGGGTTGGCAAGCCACTCTGGAAAGAACACTTCCATGATAAAGCCAGCGGCAAGGAGCCGGGCTATCTCTTCTCCCACGATTCTTCGCTTCTCTTCTGACAGTCGGCGAAGGGGTTGCTTGACCGGCTTCGCGTTGGTGCGGACATGTAATTTGTGCTCGGCGAAATCCTTCGGGACACCCGGCATGTCCTTTGGGGACCATGCAAAAATGTCTCAATTCTCACGGAGGAAGTCGACGAGCTCGCCTTCCTATTTACTGTCCAAGTTCGCCCCGATGACAGCGAACCTCTCCGGGTTCTCCGGGTCCAGAGGTATCTTCTTCGTCTCTTTGGCAGGCTGGAAGGAGCCCTGCGCATCACAATCTTTGGGGTTGGGGGACAGGGCCGGCTGCTTGCCGGCCATGGCCACAACCCGTTCCAACATCTTCTTCTCCTCTGCAACCATGAGGGACTCGGCCAGCCGGCTGCTGGCCATGGCACACTCGATGGACTTCTTGTAGTCGCCGGCTACCGTGATGATCCCCTTCGAGCTCGGCATCTTCATCTTCAGGTAGGCATAGTGGGGCACAGCCATGAACTTGGCCAGAGCAGGTCGGCCAAGCAAAGCATGATAGGGGCTCTCCAAATCCACTACCTCGAACCAGATTGCTTCTCGGCGAAAATGATCTTTGTCTCCGAAGAGAACATCCATTTTAATCTTGCCGATTGGGGAGCAAGACAAGCCGGGGATGATACCATGGAAGACGGTGCGGCTCGGCATAAGCTGCTTCGTTTTGATGTTCAGCTTCTCCATGGTATCGCGGTACAGTATGTTGATACTGCTTCCGCCATCTATCAGGACGCGGGAGAATCGGGCAGCTCGCCTCTCCGTCGCGAGGGTGACATCCAAAACCATTGCATAGGAGCCAGGAGAGGGCATCACCTCTGGGTGGTCGGCCAGGCTCCAGCTGATTGGCTTCTCTAACCAGTGCATGAACTCGGGGGCGCTAGAGGCGACTGCATTAACTTCTTGATGCTGTCGGCGCCGACTGCGCTTGTCGTCGGCTTGACTGGTGAAGACGACGTAGGCGGCGTGCTCTTCAGGGAATTCGTCTTGGATGGCGCCGACTGTCGGCCGAGCCGCCGGCTGTTGGGGGGCTGGAGGCGGCGGACCAGGAGGCGGAGGCGGCAACATCCCCTCGCCCTTGGTGATTCGCGTGAGCCAGTGGCATTTTCGGGTCGTGTGGTTAGACGGCTTCGTGCCGCTGTGGAACTTGCAGGGGGCATCAAGAGCCTGCTCGTAAGAGAAGGCCGGCTGCCAAGCCGGCCTGCCGCCCTTCTTCTTGGGAGCAGGCCGCTCTTCGGGCTGCTCATCTTCAACTGTGGCCACCTGCCGACTGGTGGAAGTCGGCATGGGGGCCTGGCGCTTGTGATCGTTCTGGTAGGGGCGCCGCTTAGGGTCGCCAGTCGGCGTCTTGGGAGCCGGAGCAATCACCTTTCCCGAGGCGTCTACTCGAAGCTCGGTCTTCATCGAGGAGTCGGTCGTGGCGTACTTGTCCGCGATGACCAGCAACTCGTCGAGGGTAGCCGGCTCGTCGCAGAGGAGTCGGTGCTTGAGGAGGGTGCCCTCTCGGCACACGGCGGTGAAGTACTCGATGGCCTGAACCTCGTGCACCCCCTCGCAGGAGTTGCGGAGCTCGGCCCACCGCGTGAGGTAGTCGCGGGTCGACTCGTTGGGTCCTTGGACGCAGAGGGAGAGCTGGCGAGGCTTGGGAGGCCGCTTGTAGGTGCTGGTGAAGTTGCGGACGAAGACTTCCGTGAAGTCCAGCCAACTGTTGATGCTGTAGGGCTTGAGGCTGTTGAGCCATGTGCGCCGTGCCTTGCAGCATGAGGGGGACGTACTTCACGGCGACGCGCCGATTGCCGTTAGCTATGCTGACGGCCGTGGAGTAGTCGATGAGCCAATCTTCCGGCTTCACTGAGCCGTTGTACTTGGGCGTGTCTCTGGGGAGCGAGAACCCTTTGGGGAAGGGCTCGTCGCGGATGCGGGGGCCAAAACATGGCGGGCCGACATTGTCTTCTTCTTCTAACGCCAAGGATCGAGCAAGGCGGTCGATCCGGTGGCGGGCGTCGTTCTCGCCGACTCCTTCTCGGCGGCCGAGTCGGTCACCAAGAGTCAGGTGCGTGATAGGCGGCGGGGTGAGACGTCTTTCTCTTCGAGGCGGGGGAGGAGGCAGATTTCCTTGGTGCTCCACCGCTCGGGGGCGGCCTTCCGCGTCGCGCTCGATGGTGATGCGAGTCCGGCTGCGGCTAGCAGCCGGCTCCTTGTCTTTCTTCTGGTGGGCGCCGCTCACAGTCGGCGAGCGGGATGTCGCGGCGTGTTCCCGGCGCGGGGGATGACTATCAGCACGGGCGCCGGCTTCGTGCCGTTCTACAGCCGCGTCGATCAGCTGCTGGATCTATCTTGTCATGTAGGGGAGCTCATCGGCTCCCAGCCCATTGAGCTCTTCTGCGGCCGCCTGAGCGGCTCGCAGATTCTCGAGCGGGGTGGCGTAGACGGGGCGATCTGCCCCCAGCATGCTGGCGACGGCCGCGCCGCGCTTCTGGACGAAGCCGGCTCGGCTCGGGCCGCTAGGCGGCGGCGTACCGAAGGCGGCGCGGTCGACTTCGCGCTGGTGGGCCTCGGTGAGGCATCTCATGGAGGCTATCTTCTGGCCTTCCGCGACGAGGGCGAGGCGGCGTGCCTCCAGGGTCTCGGCGTCGCCATCGGCCGGGATGGGGACGGAGAGGTCGTGCATCGCCGCTTGCAAGGTGTCGTGGGCATTCTCGCCCGAGTTGGTGACGTGGCTGATGACCAACACTTCGGTGACAGCACTGCTGCCGCTGTCAGCTCGAGGGAGAGGATCGTCGAAGACCACCACGTCGGAGGGGTAAGCGTCGAGCGATGCCGTGTCGGAGTTGACGAGCATCGGGTCGGTGGACCCGACCGACTCCACATCTGTAGCAGGCTCGCTGGAGACATGAAGCTGGTCGAGGAGGCTGACGAGGCGGCTCTCGGGGTAGTCCGTGCCTGCGTCGGACGCAGGCTCGTCGGAGATGCGAGTCTCGCCGAGCAGATCGGCGAGGCAGCTCGCTGCGCAGGCGTCGTCGACGCCTTGCAGCGCGTCGAGGCAAACGCCATCGGGCGCAGCAGGCTGGCTGCGCTCGCGGGGGAGGAAGAGGGTTCCCGTCCAGAACAGGTCTCCGGACGACGGTGCACCTGGCCCCACGGTGGGCGCCAAATGTCGGGTGGTAGGTGCGACATATGCCAACGGGTGGCTTATCATTGTGGGTGCCAATAAGACGTCACCGGTGCCTGGAAACGGGATGAGGCGAAGACATGCACGCCAGCAGATCTTACCCAGGTTCGGGGCTCTCGGAGGAGATAACACCCCTAGTCCTGCTCTGCGGGGTCTCCGCATGATCACTAGATCAGGAAAAGTAGCTACAATCGCTCCTAGAGCTGTTGGGTTCAAGGGAGAAGAATAACAAGGCTAGCTCTTGCTTCTCTCTCTCTCTATGGTGTGTGTGCTATGCTCAGAAGCCAACCCTTTGCATGGGTGCCCCGGGGGGTTTATATAGGCCTACCCCCCGGGGGTACAATTGTAATCCGGCTGGGCACTGGTCCCAGCCGTCAGTGTCTATGCTCGCCGGCTTCTCCGCCGGCTGTTGGGGCCCGCCGACTGGTGGGTCCCGCCGGCTGCCAGCCTCTTGGTCGACAGGCCGGCCCCACCGCCTAGGGCCTTGTCGGCGGCTGCTTACTGTTGCCTCGCCCCTGATGACGAGGGCTTCGTTGAGGTAAGCGTGGCTACAGTTGGGCCGCCTCGAGGGCTCTCACTGTTGCCTTACCTCGTCTTGTCTCCTTAATGTGGCACTTGCTTCGAGGGAGGGGGTAGCTGACTTCTGGGAGCCGGCTACGCCCTTGGCCGACTGGGGGAGGCCGGGCCGCCTCCGCGTCTCTCTCTGGCTGAAGGGGCCCGCCGCCCGTGGGCCGTACTGGCGTCGGCCGTGGGTGACGTCGAGGCTAGCATGGCTACAGTGCCGAGCCGGACGGGAGATGGCCGTCTCGTACGGCATCCTGTGGCCATGCCTGCCTCGGGTTTCGGGGGTAGTGGGCCACACTGTGGCCACACCCCGTCTTGTCGCCGTTATGTGGCGTAGCTTTGGTGGTTGCGGTCTTGGCCGGCTTCTTGGAGTCGGCGCTCTTCGAGGCTGGCTTCCTGGAGTCGGCCACCCCGTGGTTGTCCTGGGAGGGAGGTTGCTGAGGCCGGGCCGCCTTCCATGAGTCGGCTTCAGAGGTAGCCGGCCAGGGGAGGTGGTCCAATGCTTGGAGTGCTTGAAGGCCCAAAGGCCTGATAATTTTTTAGAAGAGCAGGGGCAGTCGGTCAGGCTACCCGTGGCCATTTACTCCGACACTTGCCTCTTCGCTGTTTTGATGCTACACGTCGTCTTGTATCCAACAAGCTTGAGTTTGCTCAATTCGGAGACATATGCAGAAGTTATGGCAGTTTTGGTTTCCCGTGGAGTATTCTTGTTTTCGTGGAAGTGGCTTTAGGATGGTCCCAGCGGTAGTACCGCGGTACCCAGCCGTAGTACCGCGGTACCCAGCGGTAGTACCGCTTAGGGGTCACAAGCGGCAGTACCGCTCCGCAGCGGTAGTACCGCTGGTGGGTCCTCAGCAGTAGTACTGCTACGGTGCCAGGCCCCTACCACGTCGACTCGAGGGGTCATTTTTCGTGTCGGATAGTGCGGTACTTCGCAGCGGCAGTAGGGTGGCAGTACCGCTCACGAGTGGTAGTACCGCCCAACCACCGCGGCAGTACCGCTCGGGTCTGTCACTCTCCTGCCCTCCAGACTCCACGGTAGTACCGCCCGGGGGAGCGGTAGTACCGCTGTGATCAGCGGTAGTACCGCTGCCTCCTGCGGTAGTACCACCCTCTGCGGGGCTGTTTTGGGGGTAACGGTTGGATTGTTCCCCCCACTATATAAGGGGGTCTTCTTCCCCATTCTACCTTATCCTTTGAGCTCGTGTTCTTCCCCCATTGTTGACCTTCTTCGAGCTTGCTACTCTCAATCCCTCCATGGATTCTTGCTAGTTTTTGAGGGAAAAGAGAGAGGAGATCTAGATCCACATTTCCACCAATCACTTTCTCCTCTATGTGAGGGGAACCCCTTGGATCTAGATCTTGGAGTTCTTGGTGTTCTCCTTCTTGTTCTTCCTCTCTTTTTCCTCCCTAGCATTAGTTGCTTCGGTGGGATTTGAGAGAGAAGGACTTGGGCACTCCGTGTGCCCTTGCCATTGCATTTGGTGCATCGGTTTGAGTTCTCCACGGTGATACGTGGAAGTTACAAGTTGAGAAGCTTATTACTCTTGGGTGCTTGGTGCCCTTGAGCTTGTTCCTCTTGGGTGCTTGGGCACCCTAGACGGTTGGTGGTGTTCGGAGCTCAATCATTGTGGTGTAAAGCTCCGGGCAAGCATCGGGGTCTCCAATTAGGTTGTGGAGATCGCCCCGAGCAATTTGACGGGTTCCGGTGACCGCCCCCAAGAGTTGCCAAAGTGTACGGGTTCGGTGACCGCCCCCAAGGGTTGCCATTTGTACGGGTTCGGTGACCGCCCTCAAGGGTCCCTTAGTGGAATCACGGCATCTTGCATTGTGCGAGGGCGTGAGGAGATTACGGTGGTCCTAGTGGCTTCTTGGGGAGCATTGTGCCTCCACACCGCTCCAAACGGAGATTAGCATCCGCAAGAGTGTGAACTTCGGGATACATCGTCGTCTCCGCGTGCCTCGGTTATCTCTTACCCGAACCCTTTACTTATGCACTTTACTTTGTGATAGCCATATTGTTTCTTGTCATATATCTTGCTATCACTTAGTTGTTTATCTTGCTTACCATAAGTTGTTGGTACACATAGGTGAGCCTAGTTGTTGTAGGTTTTGTGCTTGTCAAATTAACCGCTAGGTTTATTCCGCATTTGTTCAAGCCTAAACCGTAATTATTTTAAAGCGCCTATTCACCACCCCCCCCCCCCTCTAGGCGACATCCACGATCTTTCACTAACTAATTCATCTTGAAAGCTTCAATCTCAGTTGGGGTAAGAAGATTGTGATGAGGTTGAAGGATGTCTTCTTCTTTTGTTGCCGGAGCTTGATCCTCCATGGCCTTCTTGATTCCATCATCCTTGTTGATCTCTCCGGGTTCTTCTCTCTTCAGCTCTATCTTCATTAGCCAAGCATCGTTGCCCTCATTGTTGGAGGAGGAGGACGACATGATGCCTGGCCTTGACAACTCTGGCAGAAAACAGCTCGAAACAAAAACAGAAGATATTTGCCTGATACCAGGGTCAAAACCTTAGGGAGATTATATAATGAATTTTTACCGACCAAAAGAAGTATCGTGCAAGAAAACGGAGTCCGGAGAGCACACGAGGTGCCCACGAGGCAGGGGGCACACCCTCCACCCTCGTGGACGCCTGTGTCCTTCCCGGACCACTTCTTATTTTCCTATTTTCTTAAATATTCCAAAACGGAGAAAAAATTTCCATTAGAACTGTTTTGGAGTCGGTTTACTTACCGTACCACATACATATTCTTTTTCGGAGTCCGAAGCGTGATGGAAAGTGTCCCTTATGTATTCCTCCGGGGTTACAGTTTCTATAACATTGGTTTCAACATTTATAGGATTACCTGAGATATAATGTTTGATTCTTTGACCGTTCACCACCTTTGATTTGTGCCTTCGAAGTTGTTGATTTTTATGGCACCGGAACGATAGACCTCCTCGATAACGTAAGGACCTTCCCATTTAGAGATAAGTTTTCCTGCAAAAAATCTTAAACGAGAGTTGAATAGCAACACATAATCACCTACATTAAACTCACGCTTTTGTATCCTTTTGTCATGCCATCTTTTAACTTTTTCTTTAAATATCTTGGCATTCTCATAGGCTTGGGTTCTCCATTCATCAAGTGAGCTAATGTCAAATTGCCTCTTCTCACCGGCAAGTTTGAAATCATAATTGAGCTCTTTAATGGCCCAATATGCCTTATGTTCCAGTTCGAGAGGTAAGTGACATGCTTTTCCATAAACCATTTTATACGGAGACATATCCATAGGATTTTTATATGCAGTTCTATAGGCCCACAATGCATCATCAAGTTTCTTGGACCAATTCTTTCTAGATCTATTAACAGTCTTTTGCAAAATTAATTTGAGTTGTCTATTACTCAATTCTACTTGACCACTAGACTGCGGGTGATACGGAGATGCAATTCTATGATTAAAATCATACTTAGCAAGCATTTTACGAAAAGCACCATGAATAAAATGTGAACCACCATCAGTCATTAAATATCTAGGGACTCCAAACCTCGGAAAATAACTTCTTTAAGCATCTTAATAGAGGTGTTATGATCAGCACTACTAGTTGGAATAGCTTCTACTCACTTAGTAACGTAATCAACAACAACTAAAATATGTGTATACTCGTTAGAGGAAGGAAACGGTCCCATATAATCAAAGCCCCAAATATCAAATGGTTCAATAACAAGTGAATAGTTCATAGGCATTTCTTGACGTCTACTAATATTACCAATTCTTTGACATTCATCACAAGACAAGACAAACTTACAGGCATCTTTGAAGAGAGTAGGCGAATAAAAAACGGATTGCAATACCTTATGCGCAGTTCTATCTCCGGCGTGGTGTCCCCCATAGGCCTCGGAGTGACACTTGCGTAGAATCTGTTCCTGTTCATGCTCAGGTATACAACGTCTAATAACACCATCTACTCCTTCTTTATAAAGGTGTGGGTCATCCTAGAAGTAATGTCTTAAATCATAGAAAAACTTTTTCTTTTGCTGGTATGTGAAACTAGGTGGTATAAATTTAGCAACAATGTAATTAGCATAATCAGCATACCATGGAGCAGTACGAGAAGCATTTATGACAGCTAATTGTTCATCAGGAAAGCTATAACCAATAGGTAGTGGGTCATCAAGAACATTCTCTAACCTAGACAAGTTGTCTGCAACGGGGTTCTCAGCTCCCTTTCTATCAATAATATGCAAATCAAATTCTTGTAGTAGGAGAACCCATCTAATGAGGCTAGGTTTAGCATCTTTCTTTTCCATAAGATATTTAATAGCAGCATGATCAGTGTGAACAGTTACTTTAGAATCAACAATGTAAGGTTTGAACTTATAACAAGCAAATACAACTGCTAAAAATTCTTTTTCAGTAGTAGCATAATTTCTCTGGGCACTGTCTAGAGTTTTACTAGCATATTGAATAACATTTAATTTCTTATCAACTCTTTGTCCTAGAACAGCACCTACAGCATAATCACTAGCATCAAACATAATTTCGAAGGGTAAATTCCAATCAGGTGGTTGAACAATAGGTGCAAAAATCAATGCTTTCTTAAGTATTTCGAATGCTTCTTCACAATCATCGTCAAAGACAAAAGGAACATCTTTCTGTAAGAGATTAGTCAGAGGCCTAGAAATTTTAGAGAAGTCCTTAATGAACCTCCTATAAAAACGGCATGACCAAGGAACCTTCTTATACCTTTAATGTCCTTGGGACATGGCATCTTTTCAATAGCATCAACTTTAGCTTTATCAACTTCAATACCTCTTTTAGAAATTTTATGCCCCAAGACAATACCTTCATTAACCATAAAGTGTCACTTCTCCCAATTCAAGACAAGATTAGTTTCTTCACATCTCTGCAAAACTCGATCAAGGTTGCTCAAGCAATCATCAAAAGAAGTTCCGTATACGGAGAAATCATCCATGAAAACCTCAACAATCTTTTCACAAAAAATCAGAGAATATAGCAATCATGCATCTTTGAAAGGTAGCAGGTGCATTACATAAACCAAAAGGCATACGTCTATAAGCAAAGGTACCGAAAGGGCAAATAAAGTAGTCTTTTCTTGATCCTCTTTTGACACAGGTATTTGAGAGAAACCAGAATAACCATCTAGAAAGCAGAAATGTGTATGTTTGGATAATCTTTCTAGCATTTGATCAATAAAAGGTAAAGGGTAATGATCCTTTTTAGTAGCTTTATTTAATTTGCAGAAATCAATTACCATTCTATAACCTGTAATAATTCTTTGTGGGATCAATTCATCTTTATCATTAGGAACAACAGTAATACCTCCTTTCTTAGGGACACAATGGACAGGGCTTACCCACTAACTATCAGCAACAGGATAAATTATACCTGCCTCCAGAAGCTTTAGTATTTCTTTTCTTACCACTTCTTTCATCTTAGGATTTAACCGTCGTTGGTGATCAACAACTGGTTTAGCGTCTTTCTCCAATTATATTTTGTGTTGGCATAAAGTGGGACTAATGCCCTTAAGATCATCAAGAGTATATCCAATAGCAGCATGGTGCTTCTTTAGAGTTTTCAATAATTTCTTTTCTTCATGCTCTGAAAGGTTAGCACTAATAATAACAGGATATATCTTTTTCTCATCAAGATAAGCATATTTGAGAGTATCAGGTAATGGTTTAAGCTCAAACACGGGATCACCCTTGGGTGGAGGAGGATCCCCTAGGATTTCAACAGGCAAGTTGTGTTTCAAAAAGGTCCCTGTTTAAAGAACACTTCATCTATTTCCCTTCTTTCATTCATGAACATATCATTTTAATGGTCTAGAAAATATTGTTCTAAAGGATCATTAGGAGGCACGGCAATAGAAGAAAGACCAATAATTTCATCCTTACTAGGCAATTCCTCATCACGGGGTTATCTACGAAATTTAGCAAAATTAAACTCAAGAGACATATTACCCAAACCAATAGTAACAACATCATTTTCGCAGTCTATCCTAGCATTAACAGTATTCAAGAAGGGTCTACCAAATATAATGGGACAAAAGTCATCTTGTGGGGAACCAAGAACAAGAAAATCAGCAAGATATTTAACTTTCCCACGCAAGACTTCAACATCTCTAACAGTCCCAACTGGTGAAATAGTGTCTCTATTGGAAAGCTTAATTGTAACATCAATTTCTTCTATCTTAGCGGGTGCAATATCATGCATAATTTCTTTGTATAAGGAATGAGGTATTGCACTTGCACTAGCACCCATATCACATAAGCCATGATAGCAATAATCTCCAATTTTAACAGAAATAATGGGCATGCCTACAACAGGTCTATGTTTATTTTTAGTATCAGGTCTAGCAATTCTAGCTGCTTCATCACAGAAGTAAATAACATGCCCCTCAATATTATCAGCCAAGAGATCTTTAACCATAGTAATACTAGGTTCAACTTTAATTTGATCAGGGTGTTTGGGTGTCTTAACATTACTTTTGTTGACCACAGTCGAAGCTTTAGCATGATCCTTTATTCTAACAAGGAAAGGTGGTTTCTCAATATAAGCAGTAGGAACTACAGGATCATTATAAGTGATAGTCTTTTCTTCAACTTTAATAGGTGCAACTACTTTTACTTCAATGGGAGGATTATATTTAAACCACTTCTCCTTAGGGAGATCAACATGAGTAGCAAAGGATTCACAAAAAGAAGCTACTATCTCAGAGTCAAGCCCATATTTAGTGCTAAATTCACAGAAAACATCGGTATCCATAAAAGATTTAACACAATCAAACTTAGGTGTTATACCTGACTCCTTACCTTCGTCGAGATCCCAATCTTCCGAGTTGCATTTAATTCTTTCCAATAAATCCCATTTGAATTCAATAGTCTTCATCATAAAAGATCCAATACAAGTATCGAGCATGGAGCGATTATTGAGAGAAAGCGGAGCATAAAAATTTTGCATAATAATTTCTCTTGAGAGCTCATGATTGGGGCATGAATATAACATTGACTTAAGCCTCCCCCAAGCTTGAGCGATGTTTTCTCCTTCGCGAGGCCAAAAATTATATATATAATTGCGATCACGGTGAACAAGATGCATAGGATAAAACTTCTGATGAAATTCCAATTTCAATTGGTTGTAGTTCCATGATCCCATATCATCACATAGCCTAAACCATGTCAATGGCTTTCCCTTCAAAGATAAAGGGAAGACCTTCTTCTTGATAACATCATCGGGCATACCTGCAAGCTTAAATAATCCACAAACTTCATCCACATAGATTAGGTGCAAATCGGGATGCAGTGTTCCATCTCCTGTAAAAGGATTAGCTAGCAGTTTCTCTATCATACCCGAAGGAATTTCAAAGTAAACATTTTCAGTAGGTTCAGTAGGTTGAGGAGCAACTCTTTGCTCTACTGGTCGGGGTGAAGATACCCCAAACAAGCCCCTCAAAGGATTACTTTCCATAGTAACAAGTGACAGTAAATTTCAACACACTATATAATTTTTTTTCCTTACCAAAGGCGCTTCACTCCCCGGCAACGGCGCCAGAAAAGAGTCTTGATGACCCACAAGTGTAGGGGTTCTATCGTAGTCCTTTCAATAAGTAAGAGTGTCGAACCCAACGAGGAGCAGAAGGAAATGACAAGCGGTTTCCAGTAAGGTATTCTCTGCAAGCACTGAAATTATCGGAAACAGATAGTTTTGTGATAAGGTAATTTGTAACGGGTAACAAGTAATGAAAGTAAATAAGGTGCAGCAAGATGGCCCAATCCTTTTTGTAGCAAAGGACAAGCCTGGACAAACTCTTATATGAAGGAAAACGCTCCCGAGGACACATGGGAATTATCGTCAAGCTAGTTTTCATCACGCTCATATGATGCGCGTTCGTTACTTTGATAATTTGGTATGTGGGTGGACCGGTGCTTGGGTGCTGCCCTTTCTTGGAAAAGCATCCCACTTATGATTAACCTCTATTGCAAGCATCCGCAACTACAAAAGAAGTATTAAGGTAAACCTAACCGTAGCATGAAACATATGGATCCAAATCAGCCCCTTACGAAGCAACTCATAAACTAGGGTTTAAGCTTCTGTCACCCTAGCAACCCATCATCTACTTATTACCTCCCAATGCCTTCCTCTAGGCCCAAACAATGGTGAAGTGTCATGTAGTCGATGTTCACATAACACCACTAGAGGAGAGACAATATACATCTCATCAAAATATCGAACGAATACCAAATTCACATGACTACTTATAGCAAGACTTCTGCCATGTCCTCAGGAACAAACGTAACTACTCACAAATCACATTCATGTTCATAATCAGAGGAGTATTAATATGCATAAAGGGTCTGAACATATGATCTTCCACCAAATAAACCAACTAGCATCAACTACAAGGAGTAATCAACAATACTAGCAACCCACAGGTACCAATCTAAGGCTTTGGGACAAAGATTGGATACAAGAGATGAACTAGGGTTTTAGAGGAGATGGTGCTGGTGAATATGTTGATGGAGATTGACCCCCTCCCGATGAAAGGATCGTTGGTGATGACGATGGCGATGATTTACCCCTCCCGGAGGGAAGTTTCCCCAGCAGAACAGCTCCGCCGGAGCCCTAGATTGGTTCCGCCAAGGTTCCGCCTCGTGGCGGCGGTGTTTCTTCCCGAAAGCTTGCTTATGATTTTTTTCCAGGGTAAAATACCTCATATAGCAGAAGATGGGCATCGGAGGCCTGCTAGGGGGCCCACGAGGCAGGGGGCGCGCACAGGGGGTAGGGCGCGCCCCCACCCTTGTGGCCAGGGTGTGGGCCCCCTCTGGTTAATTCTTTCTCCAGTATTTTTTATTAATTCCAAAAACTGCCTCCGTGTAGTTTCAGGACTTTTGGAGCTGTGCGGAATAGGTCTCTAATATTTGCTCCTTTTCCAGCCCAGAACTCCAGCTGCCGGCATTCTCCCTCTTCATATAAACCTTGTAAAATAAGAGAGAATAGGCATAAGTAATGTGACATAACGTGTAATAACAGCCCATAATGCAATAAATATCGATATAAAAGCATGATGCAAAATGGACGTATCAAAAAACCTTAAGAAAAACCAAAAAAAATTAGTTGTAGCTTTTAGCTGGTTTACTTTCCATGCCTGCAGTAGTAATAATCAAAAGAAACCCAAAAATATTTCCCGTTCTTCTTTTGCTTGTTGGGAGCTTTCCCGTGTAAATAGTTTTATTTTTTTCCTTTCTTTGGGGGTCGAGAGGAGAAGACCATAATGAAAATGTTAAGTGGCTCTTATATGCGTCATTGTTGAATTAACCAAGAGCCCATACTACCTTGTCTTCTCCATTGTATTAAATGCTTGCAGATTCCAACTTTGTCCAATGCACGTAGACTATTATTATTATCCACACCGTTCGGTCGTGCAAGTGAAAGGCAATAATGACGATATATGACAGATTGATTGAGATGAGAGAAGCTCGTATGAACTCGACCTATCTTGTTTTTGTAAATATGATTAGTTCATCGTTCCTGATTCAGCCTATTATGAATGAAACATGTTTGTAATGACAATTAGAGATTATGGTTGCTCATGGCATGCTTAATTTGCTAGGAGTTTATAATGGTTTACCTTGCGTGCCAACATGCTATTAAAATAGTTGTGATGTGGTATGATAGGATGGTATCCTCCTTTGAACGATTCGAGTGGCTTGACTTGGCACATGTTCACGCATGTAGTTGAAACAAAATCAACATAGCCTCCACGATATTTATGTTCATGGTGAATTATATCCTACTCATGCTTGCACTCAGTGTTGATTAATTTTAATGCATGTTCACGACTGTTGTCGCTCTCTAGTTGGTCGCTTCCCAGTCTCTTTCTAGCCTTCACTTGTACTAAGCGGGAATACTGCTTGTGCATCCACTTCCATAAACCCCAAAGTTATTCCATATGATTCCACCATACCTTCCTATATGCGGTATTTACCGGCCGTTCCAAGTAAATTTGTATGTGCCAAACTCTAAACCTTCAAATGAAATTTTGTTTTGTATGCTCGAATAGCTCATGTATCAACTAGGGTTGTCTGTATCTTCCATGCTAGGTGGGTTATTCTCACGAGGAGTGGACTCCGCTCCTCACTCACGAGAAAATGGCTGGTAACCGGGATGCCCAGTCCCATGCTCAAATCAAATCAAAATAATTGCAAACAAAACTCACCCAGGACTATTGTTGGTATGGACGGTACCCGTTGTTTCGGACCAGCCGTGGAGTGTGCTTGTTGGTGGAGGGGGAGTATAAACTTTACCATTTTGTTTGGGAACCGCCTATAAGGTGTGTAGCATGGAAGATATCGAGATCTCTCGGTTGTTATGTTCACAATGAAAGTATGCCACTCAAAATATTATTTATCTCTATTTCAAAACTCGAGCTCTGGCACCTCTACAAATTCTTGCTTCCCTCGCGAAGGGCCTATCTATTTACTTTTATGTTGAGTCATCATCCTCTTATTAAAAGCACCAGTTGGAGAGCACCACTGTCATTTGCATGCATTACTATTAGTTTACATTGAGTAAGACTATGACTGGATCTCTTTTACCATGAATTACAATGTCTAGTCAGTCCTTGATCTTCAGAGGTGCTCTGCATTTATGTTTTGCGGTCTCAGAAAGGGCTAGCGAGATACCATCTTGTTATATCATATTATGATTGTTTTGAGAAAGTGTTGTCATCCGAGATTTATTATTATTGCTCGTTAGTTGATTATGTCATTGATATGAGTAAACATGAGACCTAAGTGTTATTGTGGATATGGTTAGTTCATAATCTTTGCTGAAAACTTGAATGCTGGCTTTACATATTTACAACAACAAGAGCAAACAGAGTTTGTAAAAAAAATCTTTATCACTTTTAGTTTGTCAACTGAATTGCTTGAGGACAAGCAAAGGTTTAAGCTTGGGGGAGTTGATACGTCTCCATTGTATCTACTTTTCCAAACACTTTTGCCCTTGTTTTGGACTCTAATTTGCATGATTTGAATGGACCTAACCTGGACTGATGTTGTTTTCAGTAGAATTGCCATGGTGTTATTTTGTGCAGAAATAGAAGTTCTCGGAATGACCTGAAACTTCACGGGGAATATTTTTGGAATCAATAAAAAATACTGGCGAAAGAATCAAGAGCAGGGGGCCACACCCTGTCCACGAGGGTGGGGGCGCGCTTACCCCCCTGGGCGCGCCCCCCTGTCTCGTGGGCCCCCTGAGACTCCACCGACCTCAACTCCAACTCTATATATTCACGTTCGGGGAGAAAAAAATCAGAGAGAAGGATTCATCGCGTTTTACGATACGGAGCCGCCGCCAAGCCCTAATCTCTCCCGGGAGGGCTGATTCGGAGTCCGTTTGGGGCTGCGGAGAGGGGAATCCATTGCCGTCGTCATCATCAACCATCCTCCATCACCAATTTCATGATGCTCACCGCCGCGCGTGAGTAATTCCATCGTAGCGGTGATGGGTTGGATGAGATTTATCATGTAATCGAGTTAGTTTTGTTAGGGTTTGATCCCTAGTATCTGATACGTCTCCAACGTATCTATATTTTTTGATTGTTCCATGCTATTATATTATCCATCTAGGATGTTTTATATGCATTTATATGCTATTTTATATGATTTTTGGGACTAACCTATTAACCTAGAGCCCAGTGTCAGTTTCTGTTTTTTCCTAGTTTTTGAGTATCGCAGAAAAGGAATACCAAACGGAGTCCAATTGACGTGCCAATTTTTGATGATTTTTTATGGACCAAAAGAAGCCCCCGGAGTAAAAGAGTTGGGCCAGAAGAGTCCTGGGCTGTCCACGAGGGTGGGGGGCGCCCACCCCCCTGGGCGTGGGCCCCTATCTCGTGGACGACTCAGAGACCCCCCCTGACGTGAGACCTACGCCAAAAATTCCTATAAATACAGAAACCTCCAGAAAATAACCTAGATCGGGAGTTCCGCCGCCGCAAGCCTCTGTAGCCACCAAAACCCAATCGGGAACCTGTTCTGGCACCCTGCCGGAGGGGGGAACCCTCACCGGTGGCCATCTTCATCATCCCGGTGCTCTCCATGACGACGAGGGAGTAGTTCACCCTCGGGGCTGATGGTATGTACCAGTAGCTATGTGTTTGATCTCTCTCTCTCTCTCCCTCGTGTTCTTGAGGTGATACGATCTTGATGTATAGCGAGCTTTGCTACTATTGTTGGATCTTATGATGTTGATCCCCCTCTACTCTCTTGTAATGGATTGAGTTTTCCCTTTGAAGTTATCTTATCGGATTGAGTCTTTAAGAATTTGAGAACACTTGATGTATGTCTTGACGTGCGTATCTGTGGTGACAATGGGATATCACGTGATTCACTTGAGGTATGTTTTGGTGATCAACTTGCGGGTTCCGCCCATGAACTTATGCATAGGGGTTGGCACACGTTTTCGCCTTGACTCTCCAGTAGAAACTTTGGGGCACTCTTTGAAGTACTTTGTGTTGGTTGAATAGATGAATATTAGATTCTGTGATGCATATCGTATAATCATGCCCACGGATACTTGAGGTGACATTGGAGTATCTAGGTGACATTAGGGTTTTGGTTGATATGTGTCTTAAGGTGTTATTCTAGTACGAACTCATGAATAGATCGATCCGAAAGAATAACTTTCAGGTGGTTTCGTACCCTACCATAATCCCTTCGTTTGTTCTCCGCTATTAGTGGCTTTGGAAGACTCTTTGTTGCATGTGGAGGGATAGTTATATGATCCAATTATGTTATTATTGTTGAGAGAACTTGCACTAGTGAAAGTATGAACCCTAGGCCTTGTTTCAACGCATTGCAATACCGTTTACACTCACTTTTATCGCTTGCTACCTTGCTGTTTTTATATTTTCAGATTACAAAAAACTATATCTACCATCCATATTGCAGTTGTATCACCATCTCTTCTCCGAACTAGTGCACCTATACAATTTACCATTGTATTGGGTGTGTTGGGGACACAAGAGAATCTTTGCTATTTGGTTGCAGGGTTGTTTGAGAGAGACCATCTTCATCCTACGCCTCCCAAGGATTGATAAACCTTAGGTCATCAACTTAAGGGAAATTTGCTACTGTCCTACAAACCTCTGCACTTGGAGGCCCAACAACGTCTACAAGAAGAAGGTTGTGTAGTAGACATCAAGCTCTTTTCTGGCGCCGTTCCCGGGGATGTTAGTGCTTGAAGGTATATCTTTAGATCTTGCAATTGAATCTTTTAGTCTCTTGTTTTATCACTAGTTTAGTTAATAAAAGAAAATTACAAAAAAATTGAATTGAGGGTGCCTCATATGCTTCATCTTTTTAATGTCTTCCATGAAAATAAGGATTCCGATAATTGTGCTCAATTGCTAGAGGAAGAATGCATTAAAAATTTGGCACTAAATCTTTCAATGATGAGCATGATTGCAATGTTGTTACTATGAATTCCTTGAATATCCATGATGCTAATGATATGCAAAGCTACAAGCTTGGGGATGTTATGTTTGATGAAGATGATATTTTTAGTCCCCCAAGTTTGGATGAGAAAATATATTATGATGATATCATGCCTCCTATCTATGATGATTATTGTGATGAAATTTATGCTATAAAGAGTAATGATGTCCATGAAACTTGTCATCATGATTTTAATGTTCAAATTGATTATGTGAATAAACTATCACATGATAGTTATTTCGTTGAGTTTTCTCCCACTACTATTCATGAGAATAAATTTGCTTACATGGAGAGTAGTAAAATTTATATTATTGTGCATCATGAAAATAATGCTTTATGTGCTGCTTATATGGTTGAATTCATTCATGATGCTACTGAAAATTATTATGAGAGAGGATCATATGCTTATAGGAATTGCAATAATATCAAGTTTCCTCTCTATGTGTTGAAAATCTTAAAGTTATGCTTGTTTTGCTTTCCTATGCTAGTTGATTCTTGTTCCCATAAGTTATTTGCTCACAAAATCCCTATGCATAGGAAGTGGGTTAGGCTTAAATGTGCTAGTCATATGCTTCATGATGCTCCCGTTATGTTTCAATTCTTATCTTTTATGTGAGCATCATTGTCATCATCTTGCCTTGCTAGAAAGCCAATAAAGAAAATTGCTTGTTGGGAGACAAACCAACATTTATACCTACTGTTTTGGCGTGTCCACATGATTAAGATACTGTAGTAATCATGTTTTATAGATTTTGTTTCAATAAAGTGCCAATTAAGACCTTTAGGATAGCTTACGGTGATAGTTGTGTTGATCTTGCTGAAAATCAGAAACTTTTGCGCCCAGTAAATTAGTTTTGATAATTCACAGAAGTGTGATATTGATCTGATTCTTTTTGCATATTATTGGTACACAAATTGATCAGGCTTTCCTAATTTGGTAGAATTTTTTAAGCTACAGAAGTATTCGAGAGTTACAGATTACTACAGACTGTTCTGTTTTTGACAGATTCTGTTTTCTATGTGTTGTTTGCTTATTTTGATGAATCTATGAGTAGTATTGGAGGGTATGAACCATAGAGAAGTTGGAATGCAGTAGATATTACACCAATATGAATTTAGAATGAGTTCACAACAGTACCAAAAGTGGTGATTATTTTCTTATACTAACGGAGCTTACGAGTTTTCTGTTGAGTTTTGTGTTGTGAAGTTTTCAAGTTTTGGGTAAAGATTCGATGGACTATGGAATAAGGAGTGGCAAGAGCCTAAGCTTGGGGATGCCCAAGGCACACCAAGGTAATATTCAAGGACAACCAAGAGCCTAAGCTTGGGGATGCCCCGGATGGCATCCCCTCTTTAGTCTTCGTTCATCGGTAACTTTACTTGGAGCTATATTTTTATTCACCACATGATATGTGTTTTGCTTGGAGCGTCATGTCATTTTATTTTGTTTTGATTGCTGTTTGAATAAAATACCAAGACCTGAAATTCTTAAATGTTAGAGAGTCTTCACATAGTTACATAATTATTCAACTACTCATTGATCTTCACTTATATCTTTCGGAGTAGTTTGTCATTTGCTCTAGTGCTTCACTTATATCTTTTAGAGCACAACAGTGGTTTTATTTTGAAGAAATAGATGAACTCTCATGCTTCACTTATATTATTTTGAGAGTCTTTTAGAACTGCATGGTAATTTTCTTAGGTTATGAATTTAGTCCTAATATGATAGGCATCCAAGAAGGATATAATAAAAACTTTCATATAGAGTGCATTGAATACTATGAGAAGTTTGATACTTGATGATTGTTTTGAGATATGAAGATGGTAATATTAGAGTCATGCTAGTAGAGTAATTGTGAATTTGATAAATACTTGTGTTGAGGTTTGCAAGTCCCGTAGCATGCACGTATGGTAACCGTTGTGTAACAAATTTGAAGCATGAGGTATTTCTTTGATTGTCATCCTTTGTGTGGAGGTCGGGATCGCACGATGGTTAACTCCTACCAACCCTTCCCCTAGGAGCATGCGTATAGTGCATGGTTTTTGATGACTTGTAGATTTTTGCAATAAGTATGTGAGTTCTTTATGACTAATGTTGAGTCCATGGATTATACGCAGTCTCACCCTTCCATCATTGCTAGCCTCTTCGGTACCATGCATTGCCCTTTCTCACCTTGAGAGTTGGTGCAAACTTCGCCGGTGCATCCAAACCCCGTGATATGATACGCTCTATCACACATAAACCTCCTTATATCTTCCTCAAAATAGCCACTATACCTACCTATTATGGCATTTCCATAGCCATTCCGAGATATATTGCCATGCAACTTTCCACCGTTTCATTTATTATGACACGCTTCATCATTGTCATACTGTCTTGCATGATCATGTAGTTGACATCGTATTTGTGGCAAAGCCACCATTCATAATTTTTCATACATGTCACTCTTGATTCATTGCCTATTCCGGTACACCGCCGGAGGCATTCATATAGAGTCATATTTTGTTCTAGTATCGAGTTGTAATCATTGAGTTGTAAATAAATAGAAGTGTGATGATCATCATTAATAGAGCATTGTCCCAAATAAATAAAGGCCAAAGAAAAAAAGGCCCAAAAAAGAAATAAAAGGGACAATGCTACTATCCTTTTTTTCCACACTTGTGCTTCAAAGTAGCACCATGATCTTTATGATAGAGAGTCTCTTGCTTTGTCACTTTCATATACTAGTGGGAATTTTTCATTATATAACTTGGCTTGTATATTCCAACAATGGTCTTCCTCAAATGCCCTAGGTCTTCGTGAGCAAGCAAGTTGGATGCACACCCACTTAGTTTCTTTTGTTGAGCTTTCATACATTTATAGCTCTAGTGCATCCGTTGCATGGCAATGCCTACTCCTTGCATTGACATCAATTGATGGGCATCTCCCTAGCCCGTTGATTAGCCGCGTCAATGTGAGACTTTCTCCTTTTTTGTCTTCTCCACACAACCCCCATCATTATATTCTATTCCACCCATAGTGCTATGTCCATGGCTCGCGCTCATGTATTGCGTGAAAGTTGAAAAAGTTTGAAAATACTAAAGTATGAAACAATTGCTTGACTGAAACCGGGGTTGTGCATGATTTGAATATTTTGTGTGACAAAGATGGAGCATAGCCAAACTATATGATTTTGTAGGGTTTTGGTTGATATGTGTCTTAAGGTGTTATTCTAGTACGAACTCTTGAATAAATCGATCCGAAAGAATAACTTTGAGGTGGTTTCGTACCCTACCATAATCTCTTCGTTTGTTCTCCGCTATTAGTGGCTTTGGAGTGACTCTTTGTTGCATGTGGAGGGATAGTTATATGATCCAATTATGTTATTATTGTTGAGAGAACTTGCACTAGTGAAAGTATGAACCCTAGGCCTTGTTTCAACGCATTGCAATACCGTTTACACTCACTTTTATCGCTTGCTACCTTGCTGTTTTTATATTTTCAGATTACAAAAACCTATATCTACCATCCATATTGCACTTGTATCACCATCTCTTCTCCGAACTAGTGCACCTATACAATTTATCATTGTATTGGGTGTGTTGGGGACACAAGAGACTCTTTGCTATTTGGTTGCAGGGTTGTTTGAGAGAGACCATCTTCATCCTACGCCTCCCACGGATTGATAAACCTTAGGTCATCCACTTGAGGGAAATTTGCTACTGTCCTACAAACCTCTGCACTTGGAGGCCCAACAACGTCTACAATAAGAAGGTTGTGTAGTAGACATCAAGCTCTTTTCTGGCGCCGTTGCCGGGGAGGTTAGTGCTTGAAGGTATATCTTTAGATCTTGCAATCGAATCTTTTAGTTTCTTGTTTTATCACTAGTTTAGTTTATAAATGAAAATTACAAAAAATGGAATTGAGGGTGCCTCATATGCTTCATCTTTTTAATGTCTTCCGTGAAAATAAGGATTCCGATAATTGTGCTCAATTGCTAGAGGAAGAATGCATTAAAATGTTTGGCACTAATTCTTTGAATGATGAGCATGATTGCAATGTTGTTAGTATGAATTCCTTGAATATCCATGATTCTAATGATATGCAAAGCTACAAGCTTGGGGATGCTATGTTTGATGAAGATGATATTTTTAGTCCCCCAAGTTTGGATGAGAAAATATATTATGATGATAGCATGCCTCCTATCTATGATGATTATTGTGATGAAATTTATGCTATAAAGAGTAATGATATCCATGAAACTTGTCATCATGATTTTAATGCTCAAATTTATTATGTGAATAAACTATCACATGATAGTTATTTCGTTGAGTTTGCTCTCACTACTATTCATGAGAATAAATTTGCTTACGTGGAGAGTAGTAAAATTTATATGCTTGTGCCTCATGAAAATAATGCTTTATGTGCTGGTTATATGGTTGAATTCATTCATGATGCTACTGAAAATTATTATGAGAGAGGATCATATGCTTATAGGAATTGCAATAATATCAAGTTTCCTCTCTATGTGTTGAAAATCTTAAAGTTATGCTTGTTTTGCTTTCCTATGCTAGTTGATTCTTGTTCCCATAAGTTGTTTGCTCACAAAATCCCTATGCATAGGAAGTGGGTTAGGCTTAAATGTGCTAGTCAAATGCTTCGTGATGCTCCCGTTATGTTTCAATTCTTATCTTTTATGTGAGCATCATTGTCATCATCTTGCCATGCTAGAAAGCCAATAAAGAAAATCGCTTGTTGGGAGACAAACCAACATTTATACCTACTGTTTTGGTGTGTCCACATGATTAAGATACTGTAGTAATCATGTTTTATAGCTTTTGTTTCAATAAAGTGCCAAGTAAGACCTTTAGGATAGCTTACGGTGATAGTTGTGTTGATCCTGCTGAAAATCAGAAACTTTTGCGCCCAGTAAATTAGTTTTGATAATTCACAGAAGTGTGATATTGATCTGATTCTTTTTGCATATTATTGGTACACAAATTGATCAGGCTTTCCTAATTTGGTAGAAGTTTTGAAGCTACAGAAGTATTCGAGAGTTACAGATTACTACAGACTGTTCTGTTTTTGACAGATTCTGTTTTCTATGTGTTGTTTGCTTATTTTGATGAATCTATGAGTAGTATTGGAGGGTATGAACCATAGAGAAGTTGGAATGCAGTAGATATTACACCAATATGAATTTAGAATGAGTTCACAACAGTACCAAAAGTGGTGATTTATTTTCTTATACTAACGGAGCTTACGAGTTTTCTGTTGAGTTTTGTGTTGTGAAGTTTTCAAGTTTTGGGTAAAGATTCAATGGACTATGGAATAAGGAGTGGCAAGAGCCTAAGCTTGGGGATGCCCAAGGCACCCCAAGGTAATATTCAAGGACAACCAAGAGCCTAAGCTTGGGGATGCCCCGGATGGCATCCCCTCTTTCATCCTCGTTCATCGGTAACTTTACTTGGAGCTATATTTTTATTCACCACATGATATGTGTTTTGCTTGGAGCGTCATGTCATTTTATTTTGTTTTGATTGCTGTTTGAATAAAAATACCAAGACCTGAAATTCTTAAATGTTAGAGAGTCTTCACATAGTTACATAATTATTCAACTACTCATTGATCTTCACTTATATCTTTCGGAGTAGTTTGTCATTTGCTCTAGTGCTTCACTTGTAGGAGATATGCCCTAGAGGCAATAATAAATGTTATTGATTATCTCCCTGTTCATAATTATGTTTATGTTCCATGCTATAACTGTTGTGGTTCCCGAGCCCGTATATCCATAAAGGCTCTGGGGAGAACCCATATGCACGTGTGGAATAATAAACGGTAAAATGTATTCCTAGTCGTGCCTCTAAGACTAGCTCAAGTGTTGCATGATGATTATGTTTTCCCAATCATGGGCATGTCTATGCCAAGCAACTTTGAGGGCACAATGTCAGGAAGGACATTTGTGTTGAATCAACCCGAATTGATGTTATGCTATGAGATACATTCGTCACAAGTTAATGGTTTATAACACAGAGATAGTTAATGTTTGCATAATTCCTTAGACCATGAGAGTATCGAGTTTCTTCATGCTTGCTTCATGAACTTTGGGGTTTGTTAAACGTCATCCGTAACTGGATGGCTATTACAGCGGCTTACGGGTTCATGGGAAAGTATGTTAAGTAACTTGATAGCTCGAGATTGGGATTTGCTCCTCCGACGATGGAGAGATATACTCGGGCCCTCTCGGTGTTACGGTGTCCATCATCGTCTGGCCAGACACTTTGTGATTTGATCATGGGGATGCCGGAACACGAAACGAGAAAAGAGAACAAAACCGGTAACGAGGTAACTTGCATAGTGGACAAAGTGTTGGCCCACAGGGATGCAATAAATCTCACCTCAGGTGTTTGTGATATATCGTGAAGCAACAGGAATAGCTCACTGCAACTGGAGGTTCACTCGAATATTCATTCGTGTGGGTATAGGGGTCAATATGGGTGTCCACGGCTCCGATGTTGATCATTGATCGGAAGGGGTTCCGGGTCATGTCTATACTTCACCGAACCTATAGGGTCACACGCTTAAGGGTCATCTATCTGCTGAATAATAGATAGGGAGTCTGAGAGAAAATCACCGAAAAAGTTTCGGACAGCGGAAAAGTTCCGCAGAGAGAGGTCAACGGATGAGTTTCGGTGAAACCGAAAAAGTTGTTTCGGGGTATGCCATTAAGTCAAAATGGTTTCGGCACATGCCTGATAATTCTTGGAGGGTGCCAGAATCATTCTGGAAACTTTTTGGAATTTTCAGAAATAAAAACCGAAAATGTTTCGGAGCTGCCGGTACCGCTTTGGCTGTTTTCGCGGATGAAATTCACTAATCTGAAATTGTTTCAGAACGAATCCAAAATCATTTTAGTGGGTACTGGAATTATTCTAAGACCCACACAAATATTTTCGGATTTAGTGGACGCGAAAAATTGTCTTCATGAATAGTGAAAACGCATTCTTGTTTGCTTTTCGCAGATGAAAATCACTAAACCGAAATTGTTTCGGAATGCATTGAAAATTATTTTAGTGGGTACTGGAAATGTTCTGAGCCCACATAAATATTTTCAGTTCGAACGGACGCTGAAAAATTTCGTCATGAATAGTGAAAGTGCTTTTTGCTTGGCTTCTTGGAGAAGCCACCTTGAGGGCCTTTTTGGTATTTCCCCCCTTGGCTTCTTGGAGAAGCCACCCTTGGGCTTGGCCTATAAATAGGGGTGGAGGGGGCTGCCTAAAGGATCATCCCTTCTCACATACAAGTGCCATGCATGATCTGGCTTCTCTCTCCCTCCCAGCGAAATAGTTTCGTAGAGCCGAAAGGCTGTCTGGGTTCCGGTGGGAACTAGTTCTGGACGGCGAAGCCCTGCCGGATAGATGACACCGTATGTGTGCAACTCTGTAGAGAGATCGTAGTTTCGGTCTTAGTTCGTGAGTGCCTCCCGAAGGGCTGTCCGTGTGACCGTCCGAGTTTCGAAGGTCCTCCCGAACGGCTGTCCGAGTGACCGTTCGAGTTTCGAAGGTCCTCCCGAAGGGCTGTCCGCGACACCGTTGGGGGGGGCTGTTCGACCGCCTCCCGGAGGGCTGTCTGAGGAGCAGATGAGGGTATACATCCTCGCAGATGGGAGGTTGTAAATCCTAGCTGCGGGGATCTGCACCGCCGATCGTCATCGACTCTACTTCCCGTTGCGCTACGAGTCGGTAACGAAAAAGATCAAACCTTGTATGCAGTCTCCATAGTGGTCCTGGGCTGGTGCGTAAGTCGGAAATTTTTTGTTTTCTGCTGCGTTACCCTACATCACTTATATCTTTTAGAGCACAACAGTGGTTTTATTTTGAAGAAATAGATGAACTCTCATGCTTCACTTATATTATTTTGAGAGTCTTTTAGAACAGCATGGTAATTTGCTTAGGTTATGAATTTAGTCCTAATATGATAGGCATCCAAGAAGGATATAATAAAAACTTTCATATAGAGTGCATTGAATACTATGAGAAGTTTGATACTTGATGATTGTTTTGAGATATGAAGATGGTAATATTAGAGTCATGCTAGTAGAGTAATTGTGAATTTGAGAAATACTTGTGTTGAGGTTTGCAAGTCCCGTAGCATGCACGTATGGTAACCGTTGTGTAACAAATTTGAAGCATGAGGTATTTCTTTGATTGTCATCCTTTGTGTGGAGGTCGGGATCGCGCGATGGTTAACTCCTACCAACCCTTTCCCTAGGAGCATGTGTATAGTGCATGGTTTTTGATGACTTGTAGATTTTTGCAATAAGTATGTGAGTTCTTTATGACTAATGTTGAGTCCATGGATTATACGCAGTCTCACCCTTCCATCATTGCTAGCCTCTTCGGTACGAACTCTAGAATGTTAAGGTGTTATTCTAGTACGAACTCTTGAATAGATCGATCCGAAAGAATAACTTTGAGGTGGTTTCGTACCCTACCATAATCTCTTCGTTTGTTCTCCGCTATTAGTGGCTTTGGAGTGACTCTTTGTTGCATGTGGAGGGATAGTTATATGATCCAATTATGTTATTATTGTTGAGAGAACTTGCACTAGTGAAAGTATGAACCCTAGGCCTTGTTTCAACGCATTGCAATACCGTTTACACTCACTTTTATCGCTTGCTACCTTGCTGTTTTTATATTTTCAGATTACAAAAACTTATATCTACCATCCATATTACACTTGTATCACCATCTCTTCTCCGAACTAGTGCACCTATATAAATTGCCATTGTATTGGGTGTGTTGGGGACACAAGAGACTCTTTGCTATTTGGTTGCAGGGTTGTTTGAGAGAGACCATCTTCATCCTACGCCTCCAACGGATTGATAAACCTTAGGTCATCCACTTGAGGGAAATTTGCTACTGTCCTACAAACCTCTGCACTTGGAGGCCCAACAACGTCTACAAGAAGAAGGTTGTGTAGTAGACATCAGTATCCATTATGTTCTAAGATTGATGTTGCTATGACTTTGCTATGCTTAATGCTTGTCACTAGGGCCCGAGTGCCATGATTTCAGATCTGAACCTATTATGTTTTCATGAATATATGTGAGTTCTTGATCCTATCTTGCAAGTCAATAGTCACCTACTATGTGTTATGATCCGGTAACCCCGAAGTGACAATAATCGGGACCACTCCCGGCGATGACCGTAGTTTGAGGAGTTCATGTATTCACTAAGTGTTAATGCTTTGGTCCGGTACTCTATTAAAAGGAGGCCTTAATATCCCTTAGTTTCCAATAGGACCCCGCTGCCACGGGAGGGTAGGACAAAAGATGTCATGCAAATTCTTTTCCATAAACACGTATGACTACATTCGGAATACTGCTTACGTTACATTGATGAACTGGAGCTAGTTCTGTGTCGCCCTATGTTATAACTGTTGCATGAGGAATCGTATCCGACATAATTATCCATCACTGATCCAGTGCCTACGAGCTTTTAACATATTGATCTTTGCTTAGTTACTTTACTGTTGCCACTGTTACAATTACTACAAAACTGCTACTGTTACCTTTGCCATCGTTACCGTTACTTCCATACTACTTTGCTACTAAATACTTTACTGCAGATATTAAGTTTTCCAGGTGTGGTTAAATTGACAACTCAACTGCTAATACTTAAGAATATTCTTTGGCTCCCCTTGTGTCGAATCAATAAATTTGGGTTGAATACTCTACCTTCGAAAACTGTTGCGATCCCCTATACTTGTGGGTTATCAGTCCCTAGCAGGTGGTGGGAGCCCACGGACCTGCACCCACACCATGGACAGGGTGGCCACCGCAAGCGGGTCCACAGAAGGGACTGAGATGTGGACGGAGAGCTGGTTGAGGGCGAGCGTGAGTCTGGCACTGTGGGTGCTGTAGCGAAGACTGTCCGGGTCGGGGAAGACCGTGGTGAACTCCCGGTCTGAGATCTTGGTCACCTCCCAATCCCAGTCCGGGTTGAACAGGTGGCGAAGCTCCTCGAAGATGATGGCCGGAGACGCCGCCTTGCCATCCAAGACCGAGATGAGAGCGGTCATGGGTGGGGTGGCCCGGGCCTCGGGGAGGTCCATCTGAAAGAAGCCCAGGTCGTCGAGCGCAACCGAACAAAACAAGAACACCGATGGGCTGGTGGTCAGGGCAGAGCGCAGCAGGGTGGTCCGTCCTCTTGCAACTAAAGCAGGCCGGAGGCTGGGTGCAGTCCACCTGGCAATGCCCGGCCACTCCACAGTTGAAGCACGTGGCCACCGCCGCCGTTGACGGGGGGCGGCCGCAACCGGAGGGTGGGTGACCGAGGAAGCCGGGCCACCCTGCTGAGTCTGAGCTCCACGCTTCTTCTTCTTCTTCTTGGCGAATGCCCCACGGCCGTTACGGTTATTGTTGTTGTTGGGACCGGCCGGTGGGGATTGTGCCTGGCGGCGAGGCGGGTCGTAGCGTCGGGGAGGGGAGGCCTCCGAACGCCCGGAGCGGGGAGGCGAGCAGGAGCGGCAGGGAGGGGAACGGCGATCCGGTCCCGGTCACGGCCACGGCCACGCCACGACTCCGGGGAATGCTCCCGGGGGCGGGAAGACCGCCAATCCTCGCCGTCGGACGCCACCGGGTCCTTGCCGTGGAGCATCGTCTCCCTGAGCTCGGCCTCACGCCACGAGCCTTCAGGCGAAGGACACGAGGGAGCATCCCGGCCAGGAGCGCAACGCTTCGGCCGCGACTCCCCGTCGCCGGCCTCGCGTGCCATCAAGGGCGGCCGGACGGGGGCGGGGGAAGGGCAGCGCGACGGGGGGGGCGGGAGTCGGGCAGGAGGAGAAGGCGGACGAGATGAGGACAAGGGGGCTGCGGTCGGGAGCCACGAAGGGGCCAAGTCTAAAGCGGTCGGCGGGGGTGGGCCGGGAGAGGGGAGCAGGCCCCTCGGCCCAGACTGGGCCAGCCCAATAGCCGCGGACCGAGAAGAGGAGGGGAGATCCCTCGACACTGACGAACCATATGGCCCGCGTCGGCCCAGCCCATCGCTCGGAGACCCAAGGAGGGAGGGAAGGGTTTTCCCTGCAGCCAGAGGCGGCGGCGCCGCCGTCGTCGGAAACACGTCGGGCGTAGCATCAGGGGGGCGAAAAGCACGAAACTTTGGACCCCCGTGACCCACCGGACGGGGCAGAGGGTGGGGGAACCACGGCCAGCGGCGGAGGCAACCGATCCCCGAGAGTGCGCCGCCAGGAAACCGCCGCCGTCCCAAGGTCCGCTCGTGCGGCCACCCCCCAGGACGAAGCCCGGGCCCCACGACCCCGGCGGCCAGCCCCACGACCAGCGACGAGGTGTGGTGGGGAAGGTGGTGCAGCGGGGCGGACCGGCCCGCGCTGCAGGGAACGAGGGAGTGGAAGGGGCTACGGGGAGGGAGCAGGCAATGGCCTCCGCGAGCCAGACATCAGCCCAGCGCAAGCCGCCCGCGCGAGGCGGAGCAAGGCGAGGCGCGTGGGATGGCAAAGGTGGGGAAAGCAGAAGCAGCCGGGCGGGGGAGGCCGGGAGGGAGCCGGAGGAGGGGCTGAGGCCGCCGGCGGGAGCGGCAGCGGCGAGGGCACCGCAGTCGCCCGAGAGCGGCAGCACGAGGTCGCCCATCTTTCACCCCCTAATCAGTTTTGAACTTTTGGAGTCCTCCCGCAAGGCAAGATTTTGATGCGGGCAGACAACCAAACAACTTGTTTTTTTTCCAGGCGGACCTGGCTGGGCCTAATGCGAGCAACCAAACACCATCCATACAACCTACCACGACAAGTGTGGTCTTTGTTGAGTGGCCTGAGGACCTCACTGTACATTAATTTTTTTTAGGTGTTTTGTACTACATCTAATCTTCAATATATATATTCATAAAGTACTTTTCAAAAAAAGAAAAACTATACAACACACAGAGGCGGACACACACCCAAAGGAAAAAAAACATGCATACACACACACGGACACACAGGAGAAGGAAAAAAAACGACACATGCACTGACTGCATGCTTTTCCGAGGACACGTCTACTCGAGCTGTGCGTCAGGCTGGGGAAAAAAATAACCGACTGAGATGAAAAATAAAAACAGGCACATGAAGGATAGCAAAACCGCGGCAACATTCTTTTTCATGTTTTTACACATTTACAGTTGCAAAAGTTGAAAAAAAAAGGAATCTTGCAAAAAAAAGTTGAAAAAGGAGAAATTGAGCATAAAAGAAAAAATGCGTAAAACCAGAAATCTGTAAATTTTGAGTTGAACCCTTTAAACCAGGCTAACTGTATAACACATCAGCAGATCACAGATATTGGACAGCTCCATGAATTAAAACGACTTTGGGAACCACTCATGCATAATGTACATCCCACAACTAACTTAGGCCACGATCAGAGACCATACTTGACATCCATACTGGAGTCGGAAGCTCCAGCATCTTGACAGTGGCACACTTTGCTCGCGGCGCGCCGTCAGCAACCCGAAACCTCGATGTCTTCTACCTGTATGGTTACCAGATCGTAGAACCCTTCGCTGGTTACATGGTGGCATGATAAGAGGGCAAGCTTCTTCACAGAGGGCGACCTGCAAAGTAAAGAAGATACTCCCTTCAATCCAAAATATAGTGCGCCCGCGCTTTTTGAGGTCAAACTTTGACCATAAATTTATCGAACGAGACCGACTGCGGCGGGTGAAAAAATTACATAATTAAAAACTTCTTTCGAATACGAATTCACTGATATAATTTTTGCTCCCGCCGCAATCGGTTTTGGTAGTTAAATTTACGATCAAAGTTGAAGCACGGAGATAGAGGAAGCACTACATTGTGGAATGAAGGAAGTATGTAAGATAACGGGATTTCTTATTGTCTGCAGCTCAGGGTGATGCAGTAGATGTCAAACGTGCATCAGGTACCTCTCCATACTAGCTAGGATGCAGACAATAAAGAGGTCTGCTTCCGTACACACACACACCACCCCTCCCTACGTATAAGGGCATTTTGGGCATACGGTGCTTAATGTATCCCGCGCCGTATGCGGCGTACCCATACAGGTAGAGCCGAGCGCACGGCTCGAGCCGATACGGCCGACTCGCATCTACCCTCCCCGTCGTGTGAAAAAAAATTACCCACGACATGTGTTGATCACGCGGCCCATTCCAACGTCGCCCCGCCCCGCCGATCGCCGCCCTTACCCGCCGATCGCCGCCTTTCCCCGCCGATCTAGCCGTGATCACGCTGCCAATTCCAACGTCTTCCCGTCCGGCCGATTGCCGCCTTTCCCCGCCAATCTCCGACCATTCTCCCCGTCTTCACCCGGAATCTGGCCGTCACGGACGTTGTTGGAGTCGCCCGCCGTACGTGATCTGGCCTCCGTGCAGGTCGTCGCGGTGACATGACCTACGTGGACGCCGTCGCCGCCCGCAACTCCGTGATCAACCTCTCCGGGAACGTCCTCGCCGTCCGCAGCCAGGCCATGCCGGCCGAAGTGCACGTGCATGCCATGTAAGCTGTCTAGTTTGTCAAAAAAAATTATACCTGCAAATAATTATCTGCAATCACTCATCCGTATGACCATAGTATATTTAATTTGATTTAAAATTGATAGATCAATATTTATTTATAATGTTGCAGTGTTGGTTGTTAGGTCATTCAATGGATAAAGAAACTGGATTTACGGATCTGTTTTTGGATACGAGTGAGTGGGATGGTAGCGATAGTGTTGATCGTACGAATGGTAATGAAGTAAAAAATGATGATGATAGCAGCGACAATGAATCCTGGTCGTCGTACGATAATTTACCTGAGGAGGATTTTCAAATGAAGGAGGAGGGTGCTTGTAGTGAAAACGTAAGTGACGTGTACATTCATTTCGTCGGATGACGAACCATATGGGTACTTACATGTGCATATGATTTCTTCTATGTGCAGGAGGATATTGACGTCCAGAACGAGGAAAATCATGGCGTTGAATCTTTCGCGGATAACATAAGCCAGGTTCGGTCCAAAATTTAAGATGTCATACAATAATAAAAACTTGTTAATGACAACTTACACTTGCTTATGTGGAATATTATAGGCTAACTTTGATGGTTGGAGTGGTGATGATGGCTATGAGCATGAGGATGGAGCTAATATGGACATTGAGGAAGCTGAAATCCAGCAACGTGCGCTGGAGACACAGTTGAAGTTATGGATATGACATTTGCATCACAATGGGAGGCTTACATGTTCTATAATAACTACGCCAAAGACTGTGGATTCAGTATCAGAAAAGATAAGGTGAAACGAGGAAAAGGACTTTCAACCACTGTTCGGTATAGGAGATACGTTTGCTCGAGGGCAGGAAAACGTCTCAGTAAATTTTTAAACCCGGAGGGCCGTACCCGTAGGCTAAGACCTGAGACTCGTTGCGAGTGTGGCGCGCATTTAGTCGTGAAGTTGGACAAAGGACGTGGAGTTTGGTTCGTGGCAGCTTTTATGGATGATCACAACCATTTGTTGGCTAGAGCAGATGAGGTGGTATTTCTGCGGTCACATCGAGTGATGGGAGATCACCAGATAGCTGAGATCTTGGCAATGGAAGGAGCTGGGATCAGAAAGCATATCATCGTCGACAACTTCATTAGCAGGTATGGCTCGTATGATAAGTGTGGGTTTCTGAGACGAAACGTCTACAACCTATGTTGCCGAGAAAAAATGAAGTTGATTGCGAAGGGTGATGCTAACACGGCAATCGGAATTATGAGGAGAAGGATCCAGACTTTTTCTTTGAGTACGTGCTCGATAAGGAGGGTCGTTTGAAGAGCATGTTCTGGTGCGATGCACAGTCGCGGCGGGACTATCAGTTGTATGGAGATGTGACTATGTTTGACAGCACGTATAAGATGAATAGATATGGTATGCCGTTCATCCCCTTTGTTGGTGTAAATAATCACCGTTGCACCACAGTTTTTGGTTGTGCCATTGTGTCCGACGAGACCGAAGCGACGTACGTGTGGCTGCTCCAGACATTCCTGAAGGCCAATTGTCAGGAAAAGCCAAGGTCAATCATCAAAGATGGAGACGCTGCAATGATACGAGCTATTCGGTTGGTTTCGGTTGATGTGTTGCACCGTCTCTGCTCGTGGCACGTGGAAAAAAATATGCAGAAGCACCTTAATTACAAATCGCTAAATGAGTTCAGGGCACTCTTGTACTACTCCACCTCTCCAGGCAACTTTGAGGCGAGATGGCACACTTTTGTCCGTAAATGGAAGACTGATAAAATAGAAGAGTGGTTGCGTAGGATGTACAGGAAGAGGAGTCTGTGGGCAGCATCATATCTGTCAGATGGTTTTTTCTGGGTATGCGCAGTAATCAGAGGAGTGAAAGCCTTAACTCTTGTCTTCACCTTCACCTGGACGGCGGTATGACTATTGTTCCTAGTTGTGCATTATGAGAATTGCATAGTTCGACTACGTGAGAACGAGGCGCATGATGACCGTGTTTCAAATCAGTCATTGCCACCATCAGTCACAGAATATAAGGACATTGAGAAGCATGCTGCAAAAGTATTCACTCATTCCAATTTTTTTATTCTTCAACAAGATCTGAAGAAGATGGGAGAGCTTGAGATGCTTGAGACGCTAGTGGGAGTTGACTGCCACACCTTCATCGTGACATGGAGAAATAACCGCAAATTTCAATTCAGCGTGAATTATCGAGCTGAAAACTCTGAGAATACGATAGACTGCAGTTGTTGACGAATGCTTCGGAAAGGGTTGCCTTGCAAACACATTCTGTATGTGTTGGTTCATCTGAAAATATCTAAAATACCTAAGTGTTGCATCCTTAAGAGGATGTCGAAAGTTGCGAGAGGTGGGCTGCCTGCACAGTGGAAGAGTGACATGTTTGGCTGGGATTGGACAGGGGCAGAGCAGCGTGCTCGCTATAGTCAACTCGGTATAACAGGAGCTGAAGCTTTTCATGTTGCTTCAAATGATCCATTCGTCTTTGATGAGTTGATGCAGTGTCTGCAGAATATAATAGCGAAGAAAAAGGTCCCTCATGATGATGTTGTTGGTAGTAGAAGAAATGTGCATGAGGAGCCACGTGAGCCGGAACAACATGTTGATGTCATAAGTGATCCCGTGAAAGTTTCCACGAAGGGCGCCCCTAAACAGAGCATGCCAGGGCGGGCAAAGAAAGATCCAAATGTTACAAAAAATGGAAGACCAAAATCATTTTCTGAGAGAAAACCCGGTCCTCTTTGTGGCATTTGTAAGAAAGAGGACCGTAGACGGCAAACGTGCCCTGAGAATGAAAAGTAAGTTTTACATTATTTTAATTACTTTTTGTTTCTCTCTTTACAATTGTCTGATGAGTTGTTTACAATTTGTTATGGAGGAACCGGGCATAAAGATGAAGTATTTATAATCAATGGAAGGCACTCGGACAGAGTTCAATTAGCATGTCGTACTATTTGTCGCTTTATTTTGGTTAATTTGTTCGATTCTAATGCGACATGGCACTTTCAGTTTATTTGTTTAAGGATAAGAGACATGGCACTTTGAGTTTATTCTTTATGCCACCTTGTTCAATGTTATGAGACATGCGATTTTTATTATTATGTGTGAAACATGATATATTTGTATGAATGTGTTACTGCTGTCATGGCTTTGTCAACTGTTTAACATTTTTAAAATTTAATCTATGTGAAAAAATATTTGAAAAAAAGGCCCAGCCGTGGCCGGGCGCGCGCACGGACAGTATGCTACAACGCCTTCTGTGCCGCCGAGCAGGAGGCCACGGCATACAACAGGGCATTCATTAGTGTTCTGTAGTGAGCTTGTGAGAAGGCGACCACGCGGGTATATAAACCGGTCGTCGCGTCTCTCCGCGGGTGAGGTGGGACTAAACCTAGTCGACACAACGCGCCAGCGTCCCCATCCGCACACGAAGAGGCATTAAAGGGCCGGCCCACGCGCCCGACGTGCGTCGTTAATGGGCCGACAGATCGCCATAAATCCCCCTCGAGATCGTTGCATGTGCCCTCTCGGTGGGGCGGGACGAGACGTCTGCCACCGGGCCCGCGGCTGTCGCTCGATCGGCTGCTGGGCCACCAGACGCGCGCGTGGCCCACGACGAATCGCGCTAGCCCGCACTAGCTGGACTGCACGGGCCCGCCACTGCGTCGGTTGTCGGCCACCGCACGGACTGGGCTGGAATATTCGTCGGATCCAGCGCCGTTGCTGCCACCAGAATCGCCCTGGGATATTGTGCAGGTTTTGTCCACATCGCGCCAACTCAGGACGGCGGGGATATTTTTTAATAAATGAATGACCGCCGCGAATAGAAACAACAACAGTACATATAATGTCGCAGCCGCAAACTGATACATTTTAGCACAGCAAAAATATTACTTGCCCACACGCATTTAAATGTTTAGTCTCACACGAAAGCGATAAATAAAACATGAAAAATTGTCGAAATCTGTCCTAGTGCCATGTCGCATTACAATCGATCAAAGTATCCAACAACGGCAGGGAAACCTTCTACGGGACTAAAACCCTACCGATGCTAATACCTATTCCTTCTCCATGATTTTAACAATTTTCATCTTGACCTTCTCTAATTTGTTCACCTCTGAAAAAATAATTTCCGCGACAATACGTGGCCTTGACGCATTAATCTCTTCCTGGTCAAATTCATGTGTCCAGCGATCTCCGTCCCAGTATTTTATGCACCACATCACAAAAAGTCCACAAGACACTCTGCAATAAACATGTGTGATCAGCTTACGATGTAGCATGCACTTGCTTGTACTCATTTAACTTACCCATCTTTTTGTCTTGGCATTCTATACTCATTAATTGGCCACGATGAGACATCTGGAATTTTTTTTGCTTCAAGAGTTGAGTTGGCCTCCATAATATCGTTAGAAATTTCAGCTCTCTAAAACAAATTAATAAAACCAGAATTTAATGTATGACCCAATATTTTTCTGAATGCTAGTGCGAAAATTATATCGTACCAGGGTGGCAATCATATTGTGAATTCTTTGACTAATTGCGCCTTTAGAATTTGAGTCAAGAACTTGAAACTCCTCCTTGATGGTGTGCATCACTATGGTTATCCAATGATTATCATTAACGTGCATAGGAAAATACGCCTACATAGTAACCAAATGATGTTAGTGCAATTAAATAGTAATGACTAATAAAAACAAATAAATATGAAAGCAATACCTTGTCCCGTCTGAAATACTCATCCATTACTCTTGCGAGGACTTTTGTTTTCTTTGTAACATTCTCTGAGCCTAAATCATTTACTGACTTGGTCTTTCCCCTTGCCCTATTCAACATAAATTTGGGGAACCACGTTGTTGATATGTAACGATCAGAAAAATCACGGTGTTGTAGGTGTTTACAATATGCATTGATGATCTGCATACATAAACAAAAAATATCTATCAACTTGTGAAGTACAAATGAGAGTTTTGTTAAAATCAAACTCATACTTACAGCGCCATTCAACCATTTAAACGTCAGGACATCGTGAAGCATAGCTGGCGTGCATATGTCCCCATCTGGTGGCGGCACATCAACCACGGTTCGGTGTGCATGCTTCTTTGACGATGCGAGAGTCTCAACAAAAACTCTGGCTGTCTCTATATGATCCGGAGTCATATTAAGAGAACTTGCTAGAATTGAATGTGGTGACGATGCAAACAGATCTAAAACAATGCAGCTACAGTCAGTTATATAAAAAAAATTACATAACGCGTGAATGAATTATAAAGTAGTATTTGACTTACTTTTTTTAACACGTTTCTTGCGGGTAATGAGAAGGTCGTAGGGGGGTTGACAATATTTCGACTTTTTTTCTTTTGCGCTTACCTTCATTTTCCTGACTGCCTTCACCATTACCTATGTTGCTCTCTGCCGGGAAACTCTCAAACATGTCTTCGGACTTTGTTGGTGACAAAGCATCCATAGACTCACCCCCAACGTGAAATCGTTCCAATTGTATGACTTGATAGCATTCACGTCCTCCACCATTTTGTAATAATGATAAGGAACAAACTTGGTGGATTGTGGTGCTAAGACTGTACCCATGAGAACCAGTACGACCCTTCTCACAAAATCATCATCATATGACTGAGTATCAACAATATTTTTTCTCAAATCATCGATAAGGATTAGGCCTGTTCTTTTGTCTGGAAACCGATTCGGAACAATTTTTTTGGCATCTAGTTGTAATGTAGCTATCATGCTACTGACATCATCACACTCGTTACGTAGCCCGAATATGTCATAAACATCTTCATTAAGCACACTGATGCCGTCAGTATTTGGCCGAATAATAAATCGCTTTCTACTACTATCATACATTGTAATCATAAATTCCAATAAATTTTTCCTCATTTGCACTGAAGGAATTCTTAACATAGTGTCCAAATTTGTGCCACGTAGCATCATGCGCTGTCTGGGTGTGAATTTTCCCACCAATTCGCACCACTTCTCAACCGAGCAGTACACATCTCCGAATTCTTGCATTCTAAATAAGATGACAGTTATCTAACTAGTTACGAGATTAAAAAAAACATTACATATGGTTTAATACCATACCTTCCGGCGCCTCGACGTGCACCGGCAGCCCCCGTTGGCTAACCCCACCCGGTGTGGGTTAGTCGTGGCAGCCGCGCGCCCTCTGCCCACACCATCGCGCTGGCCGACGGCCCGTCCTAGGGTTCTGGGTGCGGGCGACTTTGCCGAGACGGCATGGCCGGGCCTGAGATCCAAGTCGCGCGCGCAGATACCGGAGTGTATGGCCGCCGTCAGGCCGGCAGGGAAGGGAGTTGGGACGGCCATGGCGGTGCGACCGTCGGATCGGGGTGAGGACGTGCGTGGAGGCGGCGGGGTTAGGCGGTCCTGGGGCGAGGTAATGGCGGCGTGGTTTCCATGCCATGCACGCACGTACGACGTCATAGACGTGGTCATGCCAAAGTGGGCCCCTTGGCCCGTCCCGTAAAACTACCGCCGGCTGGCCCACGATGCATTTATTTCCGATGTTTTTTTAACGACAGAAAATATTAATGCATTTTTTTAATGCAACCATTCAAATTTTTTGCACACGCACTCATCACCAGGGCCATCATGCGTGCAAGTTTTCATAATTTTCCGACACCGTATGAATTTCTTATGGTTTTCTCCGTGAAACGCACCGAAAACACTGACCGGGCGTGACACAACGTGTATTTCGTGTCCGAATTCGTTCAACTCTTGCGTGGGGCCCTAACATGGGCATGCCCACTGCCTCCTAAAATTGGGTGACGTTTCATGCATGCCACCTCGTACCACCCATGCAACCGACACTGATCGGATATGAAGGATGTCAGCCCCGTACTGCGTTCTCTTTTCTGACTCAGCCGGTGGACCCCAAACTTTTTTCACACGCCAGC